>NC_059181.1:121891037-122191037 GCF_019923935.1 Bubalus bubalis | reverse complement strand
ATTCCAAATGGCTGAATACATTGTTTCAACCCTGGGGGCGGGGGCACATTTTGTATCCAGAAACAATGTGAAAAGGCTGCTGTGAGATTATCCTCAACCAAGGCACCCTCCTTTCCTGTTCTGCCTCCTCCAAAGCAAAGAGCTGGCCAGCAACCACTCCTCCCTGCCCATCTCTGGGGAATGACACACCACCACTCTGTGTGTTTTGTATTTTAGTAAAAATCATGCAGAACATAGCACTACATGGGGATGCAACATGCTTAAAAAGTCTTCAGAAGCATCATTCACCCCCATTGGTTCTCCATCTTACAGGATGAGGCAGAGTCAGTGGAGACCATTTTGATCAAGGGTAGAGTGAGGGTGGGGAGATGATCACGACAGCTGCAAAGATGCAGGCGTCCTGACCACTGTCTGCTCACCATCTCCCGGCTCTGGGATGGAGAAGGTGACAGAGCAGCCATGGGACCTGACCAGACAGCTCTCCTGCACCTCCAACCTCCGCCTCCCTTCTGGATCCTTCCTCTGAGAGCTAGATCCCTTAATCTCTGTCTCCTTGAGCCACTGGCTTCCTCTCTTCTAAGCCAATTCCCTTCAATTTCTGAACACTCACTGCCTTCACTCAATCTCCATGCTTTTCTCGAAGGGGATGTGTCTCTGTCTTCTGCAGGGCCCAGGACTTCGTAGATGCTTAATAAGTGGGTAGCAGACTGGCTGACTGACCAACCAACTGGACGCAGTGAGAAACAGTAGGGATCAGTTTTAGGGGAGCAGGACTTTTGGCTGGAGAGGGATGTATGGTGTTGGTCGCCATGACACCATGATGCTAAATGGCTTACTGCGTGCGAAGCACTGTGCTAGACACTTTCCACACATAAAAGGGAGGCCAGGGAGGAGGGGGGACAATATGACTCTTGAGAATGCCTGCCTGCACCTCTGAGCAAATTTCCTGTCTCTATCAGAGTGAAGACTTGAGGAGGCGGGAGGTGAGGTCAGATATCATAGGAGGGCTGCTGCTTCTAGTGTCTCCTTGTGTGCCTCTCTTTCCTGGTTTCTATGATAAAAACTGCTCTCACTTGCCTTTCCTGTCTCCTGGAATCTTGTTATTAGGGCTGCTGCTGCTAAGTCGCTTCAGTCGTGTCCAACTCTGTGCAACCCCACAGACGGCAGCCCACCAGGCTCCCCTGTCCCTGGGATTCTCCAGGCAAGAATACTGGAGTGGGTTGCCATTTCCTTCTCCAATGTATGAAAGTGAAAAGTCAAAGTGAAGTCACTCTGTCATGTCCGACTCTTAGCGACCTCATGGACTGCAGCCTACC
The DNA here is from genome assembly GCF_019923935.1 of Bubalus bubalis. NCBI lineage: Eukaryota > Metazoa > Chordata > Mammalia > Artiodactyla > Bovidae > Bubalus > Bubalus bubalis. Next base: position 122,189,721 of record NC_059181.1, on the reverse strand, counting down.
AGGCTCCATGTCCGACTCTTAGCGACCTCATGGACTGCAGCCTACCAGGCTCCTCTGTCCATGGGATTTTCCAAGCAAGAGTACTGGCTAGGCATGCCCAAAGCTGCAGCCAGGTTGGGTCTGAGAAGCACAAGGTGTGACAGTCTACCCTTCAAAGTCAAATGTATCAAAGTCCACATAGAATGCTTTTCCCATGATGCCTTTAGAGACATGTCTCTTTGACAGCACCCCTCAGGGTGGTTCACCGAGGAAGCCCTGCCCACGCTCAAGCATGGGCTCAGTGGCTGTCCCAGTGGAGCCTTAGGGAGAGCTCAAGTCTTCCGCAGAGGCAAGACCCTCACACCAGGTATCCTTAATGTCTCTAATAATGAAAGGCCAAGGACATAAGCCATGTGACATGTCTTTTATAAAAGCACAAGGAAGAATCAGAAAACATCATCTCACTTTCAGGCTGGGGGAAATACCCTCAGCTAATAGGTCCCTGATAAATTGTAGACACTCTCAACAGGCCCTGCTAAGCAGCTACATTTCCAGATTTTCAGAGCAACTCTGAAACTTGAGCTTGGTGAAGCTCTGTTTGCTTAAATATGCAGCTGATCAAAGATAATATTTTGACTTCCTTTCCAAATCTGCCTATAAGAAGAGATTAGCATCAGTTCACAGACACAGGAACCCTTTGGGCTCTTTAATTCCTAACTAGTGTTGGTGAAGGTATTTGTGTACTTCAAAGGAAATTGACTTTAAAAAAAAATTTTTTTTTCATTTCTATCACCTCCAACTTTTTTTTATTCTTGCATCTCTCTTTCTCTCTGGGTGAAAAGAAACAGTGGGTAAACAAACCGCTTGGTAGCTAAAACCAGCTTATCTGAAAGATGCAGCCTTGTACCCACTCCTCTGCTGCAAGTCACCTGCTTTCCACACCCTGCAGCCCATCTGGGTTGCTTTGCTCTTTTTCCAAGAGGCAGTGAGCAGTAGCGAAGAAACATCACTCATTAGAGAAAGTGGCTGGGGGAACCTACTTGAGCCATGGCCTTGTGGAAAGCTTGCACTGGTACAGTAGGCTTCAATCACCTTCAGAATCTGAGCATCTTCTTCCAGAGCAGCCGTACCTGTCAAATGTAATGAATCGTGACTTTTCACAGAGATACACGCCTCTGGACCCTCGAAATGATGCACGCGGGTTCTGGGTACTGGCTTCTCTGACCAGTGGTGTTCATGCAAGGCAGGAGAGAAAAGCTGACCAGCTGTCATGGTGGAGCAAGAGAGACAGTAGCCCCGAGGAGCTCTGCGGTCAGCACCAGTGAGTTCAGCACCGCGAGTGGTCTGCTCTGGAAGCCACTCGAAACACTAAATTAGAGGGTCTCCCACGTGTCTCAGAGGCTTCAGGGCCAGCACTGGCCTCAGTTCTCAGCCGATACACCACACCCTTCCTCTCCATCAAATTTCAAGGCTCACCTTCTCTAAGGAAGATTTCCACCACTAACATAACACATTTTTTTCCCAACCAGCCAGGCTAGTCATTGAGTCTCCCTCTCCTCCCCAAGCCCCTCCAACTCATCCTAGAAGTGACTGTTCACACGCTCATGTGCAGACCTAGGAGTGGGGTGGGGGATGGGGGATACAGAAGCTAAAGTCTAGCAAAGGTTTATCCAGACTATTTCTGACTGAAAGGTACAGCTCTGTCACCCATTTAGGAAGTGGCACTTACTCCTTCATGTGTGTCCCAGAGTGCCTTGTTCCCAGCCACAGGGGCAAATGTGTATGTAACCACTGGCTGACCGACTTTGCAGTCTGTCTCTAAATCCAGCCCTGTTTCAGTATGTCAGCAGGCAGATTCCTTGACTAACTGAGAACATCACGGAACATTAAACTCCCTTCAGGTCTACTGAGTCAGTCTCAGTAAAGGCAAATATCTCAGGCATTCAGAAACTAAGAACGGAAAAATGTATCCATGGCAAATAGGTCCCTTTAGTATTTCTAAACCAGGTACGGTCAAATAGTCAACACAAAAATCATACAGGTGAAAAGCAGCAGGAGACAGCTTATTCCAAAGTCTTAGAGGAGGCTAAGCCTTTTTTTTTTTTAATGCATTTTTCCCTATGGGAAAGATGATGCTGAGAACATACTGCTCGAATTTTCTGCTTTCAAAAAATTCCTCATCTATAATCAACTTTCTAAAAATAAAAAACACATACATACTTTTCCGGATGACATATTCCTCCTCTGATGGTTTTCTTTCGGTCTTTCTTTTATGAAGAAACTTCTTCATCGTTTTGGGGCTTTTACTAGACTCCTATAAGGGTAGAGGTTTATTCATGAATTAAGGTTCTCCCCTCTCCCACCCCCCGCCAAAAAAAAAAAATTAAAAAGAGCTAATGAAATTAAGTAGAATGGCTCTCTGATTTTTACAGTTTCACTTAGGAGGGTATCAAAATTTAATACTATACACAATAAAAATGGCTCCAAGAATGGCATGAGCAAGCTGCAGATACAGGAGGCCTAGTGCCTTTAGGGTACCATCTGGAGAGATGGTAATGGATGTCACTCCTAGAGAAATAACACTACTCCTAACTGGGTTTATACTCCCCACTGATACAGTTTTAAGGGAATGAAATAACAATTATAACTACTAGTGGGGTATAGACCACTTTTCAAAGAGCTTCAAAACTAATAAATTCTCCTTAGCAACAGTCCCACAAAGAAGAATATCAACTTCCATTTGCCAGACAGGAAAATTAAGGCAGAGAGACTAAGTACAGTTCCTGTATTCAGAGACAATAGCCAAATGAAAGATTTCCTGATAAATAATTCGGGGTTACACATAATGTACTTACAGCCAAGCAAGGCATATTTTTAATTAGCAGATAAAAGATATATGAATTGTTGGATTTGCCATATGAATAACCAGAAAGTCTAAAAAGTGCTCATTAAATATCCGAGTAAACAGCGATCATCTTATTACAACCTCCCATGCAATATATATACAGGATGAATGGATAACAATTGCTACCTTACAAATAAATGTGACAAAGAATTTAATTTCTTTATGTTAGCCTCAGTGATCTCCTTAGAAAGCAGACAGACATGAAAAACTCACATGTGACAAAAATAACAGGAAAAATAGAAATAGCAAAAAAAAAAAAAAAAAAGCCCATGGAAAATAGACATTTTACATGCTATTTCTATTTTTCCTGTTATTTTTGTCACACGTGAGTTTTTCATTTTTGTACATATTTCCTAAGAGCCTGCTTTTTTGAAGAAAGTACTTACATGTCAGAAATGTATCTTCATATTTTAGCTACCAATTGTAAAAAGGGACAAAACAAGCATAAAGGAAAGCTTCATTCATCAAAGATTACAGCACAGCATTAAATGATGTCACTGTACACCAAAGATATTGTTCTACCCTTACCTTTAAGATATAAGACATCCTCTAAAGTGAATATGTAAAGAAAGAGAAGATGAGCGTGAGAGGTCGATGGTTATAGTGACCAAATCCATTTATCAATAATTCTAAAACAACATTTGAAATGTTAGTGTTATCATAAATTACACAGAGAGAATATCATCATGTTTCCCACATTAGTTTCAGATGCAATATCGTCATGCAAAAGCCCAAGGAATACAGTTCTGTGAAGAATTACAAATGCTGAAAATTACTGAAATACACACTATATAGTAAGAACATATTAATAACTCACTTCTCCCAGCAGAAACAAAGTGATCATGCCTTAGTTTTAATGGATTAGTTCTGTGAAGGATTAAGTCAACTTTACCCTTCAAAGCTCACCTTAATTTGAATTTAGTAACTGACAATTACAAAATATCCATCATTAAAAAGGGGACTTAGGTAACTATGAAGTGGCACTCCTGGTTAAGGTAATCAGAGGAGAAAATTGGATGATTGCAGGAATCACCGATCAATTTCCAAAGCCAATCTCTGGGGCTGTTTTCTGGCCAAATTCTGAATAGAGGTACATAATAAAGATTCAGCTCAAGGATTATTTTCCTGTCATGTCAGGTTGAAAAGATCAAAAAATCCTCTAGTATCCAAACATTGTTCTACTTTTACTGCACTAAGCATTGGAGGCAACAAGTGAAACAATGGCATGGTGTTTTAAATCAAAACAAACTCAAAACTGAGCTAAGTCTGCGTCACGCATCAAAAACACACATTTGGTACAAAAGTATATGCTGCCTTGGCACCGTAATTCTAAGACACATCTCATAACTGTCACAAACCTAAATCTTCATGCAGTAAGACCTATTTAAAGAACAGTTACTAATAAATGAGGATCTTTTCTGAAAGCTGAAATGATGAGAACCATGCTAGGGGAAAAAAAAAAAAAGTTTGGATGGAAAAGGTAACACTCCACACAGTTTCAGAAGATAGTGACTGGCATTTCCTGACTGCAACTTCGAGACAAGAAAAAAAAAAAAAAAAAAAAACCTTGAAATCCCCATTCTACCCAAATATCAAATGTCCTCTAGGGTTGTTGCTTAGAAGCCTCTTTTTTAAAGACACTCCTTTCATTAAATTCTTTCTTCCCAACTGCAGCAAATAATTCAGACTTTCATAGTTCAGACCCAGGGCTTGGTCCCATAAAACTTTTACTGATTTGGTTTCATAGATCAAAATGATTCAAAATGCAGAACCGGGTCTGCTTGGTTAGCAATTTCATGCTAATGAAGTGACTTTTGTTTGAGATGTGTGTACATCATGACCAATTCATAGAATTATCATATCATCATAAAGGCAAACCAGAGGCCCTTCAGGAGGAGACCGGAGAAACTCAGGCAGTGCACAGAAAGCCTGTGGGTATTTAAGACATATGTGTAGATGGACAATGGGGAAATGAAAAATTAAGAAATTAAAAAAAAAATCACTGAGTCTGGCAACTCAAGACTGACTGACTGTATCGCCTACCATCAATTCTAGCACATCCCCACAGAACTATCTCTAATAAGCTACAAAATCAGCTTGTCAGAAGCATTTTATACCATATGTAGCAAAATTACCTCTTTATAACCTAGTGCTGCTGATGGTCTAAGTGGAGGTGCAGGTCGTAGACAACTTAAGCTCCACGGTTTTATAATTTGAGGAGGCTCCAAGGGTCCTCGGGGCTGTCCAGTAGAGCTAAAAGACTGGGAAAATGTCTGATGAGATGGTAGCAATTGGCCATATGAACCCAACCCTGGGCCACACAGTGAGAGAACAACAATAGCTTGGTTGGATCTGAAAAGCCAGGCCCAGAAAGGAAAAGATGGGAAAACAAGTCTCCAGTTGGAAAACTGGCATTCTCCAGTCAAGACTTGGGGCCTCAAAGGAACAGCACAACACTGATTCCACATCCCACGAGCCTGCCCTCCCTCTGTCCTGCAATTTCATTCAAGTCATATGTTTTTTTTTCCCCTGAAAGGGAGGAAAGTAGAATAACAGTCAACATTTAATGAGTTCAGTCATGTGTTTGGCACTCAATTAGGTGCTTACATAGGTTATTTTCAGAAAAACTTAAGGCAAACTTTAGCAAAGCGAAGTAACCAGTCAGCAATCGGCAAAGTCAAGATTTGAACCCAGATCTGATGCCAAAAGCCCTTTTTCTTCTCACAACACACGATGCTCAAAACTGGAATTTGAGCATCACAGGTTTGAATGTTAACAGACAACACAACACATCTTCAGTCTCACTCAGCAAGTACAGTAAAATCTCATCAATTCAAATTCCGTGAACTCTGTGATACAGCAGAAGGAGGCAGCTCTCAAAGTTTACCCTTAAAGGTTAATGAAGAAATGTGATAGCATGAATGGGATTACATGGAGATGTTTCAGTACTTAAGAAGGTAAACTATCTCTTTTGCCTTAGCACATTATTAATACAAGCACGCTGTTGTTGTTCAGTCGCTAAGTCGTGTCTGACTCTTCACGACCCCATGGATTGAAGCACCCCAGGCTTCTCTGTCCTCCACTATCTCCCGGAGTTTGTGCAGATTCATGTCCATTGAGTCAGTGATGCTATCTAACCATCTCATCTTCTGTCACCCCCTTCTCCTTTTGCTTTCAATCTTTCTCAGCATCAGGGTCTTTCCCAATGAGTCGGCTCGGCGCATCAGGTGGCCAAAGGATTGGAGCCAAAGCATTGATGAGCATAACGGTTGCTAAGTAAAATAAATCCTGTTTATCACTAAAACATCTTAGCAGGACTTCTGGTTAGAAAAACTTTGCTAGCTGTTCAGTTGGAGTACCTTAATAACTGTCAAACAAAGCTGCATATCTCAAACTCTGTGTTAATTGGGATGGGCCTCCCTGATAATAAGAAAGCAGAATTAATGAGGTTTGACTGTACTTCTAATCCTACAAATCCAAACTATCCAAAGGCTAAGGGCATGCTCACCACTCTTGTAAGTCCTCAGTAGGCAAGATTTGACAAGAGACTCAATAATCCCTGGACAGGACAGACACACTACTTACGGAGTGAGCACTACAAGACGACGATGATGTTTTGGATAATGAACTGCAAGAGGCAGGTCCTCTGATCAGCCTGTACAGATGCTCCAGCCAATCCTGGAAGTCCTGGTTGTTGCCACAGTGGACCACAATTCTCTCTACTATGTTACCTGGATCACCCGATTAGGAGCATTTGGAAACAAAAGACAAGGAGGACCTTGAGCTTGCCTCATTCATAAACACACTTTGTGCAGCTAGGACTTGGGTGTCTATCTTGAGAAGTTTTCATAGCTATGAGTTAACCCTGTTGAAACTCTTTTATCAGGAACAGATAAGCCATGATAATAAAGATATAAATACTCGTATTTGATTTATAAAACCATCCTTGATTTCTACTGCTTATAGAATCTTGGAAGTAATATAAAACTTCAATCTAAACAAACTCACAGTCCCCAAATTTAAGCACAGGGCCCATCTAGTTCATAGTCTGAAAGGAGAATAGCATACTGCTTTACCCAATATCAAAGGTGAAGCCAGATCCAACTAAGACTGGTCTTTAGGCCAACACCAAATCTCGGACTCCCTATTGGGAAAGAAGGGGTTAAGGTCTGGGGCCAGCATCCTAGTGTTAGCCATTGAGTTGTATCCGTGAAAAACGTGCAACCATTACATCAAACAGGTTTGGCAAAAGGGACAACAGGCCAGTTGGGGGGCATGACCAAGGTGTGGCAGATTGCTCAAACTGGGAGGAAAGTTTCATGGTTTTTCAGCACTTTTTAGAAACACAAATCTTGCTAATTCATAGGCTGATGATAAAATTGTTGATAAAAGTTCACATCTTTGGCTCCTCTGCCACCAGGGAATAGATGACAGAAGGGAGAGAAAACTGTATTTACATCAGTCCATCTTGTTATTTCTTAGCTCTTATGCAAGAGAAGATTGAAACTAATGGCCAAGCTGAGGCTCATGAATGACCACAAGTCTTCCCTCCTCTTGCTGTAACCTAATTATCCAAGGAAATGGAATATACTTTACCATGTCCATGGAAAACTTGCTCATGGACTATATAACAGAAAATAATAGTGTTTATTTATTTAAACCCCACTTCATTTTGAAAAGGATTTGAAGAAGAGAAAATTACCTACCTGTGATTTCAAATGTGGAGTCATTCCCTTCAATTTCATCTAATCTAGTCACCACCATTCCTGCTACTGGTATCTTTCCCTACCAGAAAAAGAACATCCCCATTAATTCTGTGGTTATACATGTCTCTGTTTTTGTTAGATTTTCTGACCCTCTTAGGAACCACTGCTGAATTATGGTGAGACATATTTCTCCAGTCTGTCAATAGATAATGTGTTTCTCTGCTTTAAATTTTAATCAGACAAGAAAGCAACGGGAAAATGTGGGTTATGTTTTGCTGACACACCATAAATCATGAGGTCAGGATTAAATCACAGTTTACCCTTCTAACAGATTCTCAGGAGAGTCCATCAACAAAGCAAAAACTCAAATTTCATGAAAATTAGTCATTGCTAGGCCAAGATAGGATAGGCAACAATAACTTATAACACTCAGTGTCTTGGGAGTCAACTGAAAGGAGTTGAATTTCCTAAGGAGTTGAATGACTTCCATCTCAGAAACTTGGGTCATATAATGTGACTGTAATAAGACAATCACAGAGGCAACTGTCAGCTTTATATCTTCTCAGCAATAATCATATGATCTAGGCCTGGAAAATGCTGCTGTTAATTTACTTAGTTGCAGACTTTGATTTCTGTTTACACATTCATGACCTATCTCATAACCAGAGCAGTGGAGGTTCAGGATAAACTCATTATGCTAACACAAAGGTCTATGTTCAAAGGAATATCTGCTCTCATAAATTGTTTAATTATACAAAGGGTCAGAACATTTTGCCTTTTCTGGCTGGAGCTCTTTATACAGAGTGGAAACAGTGCATCTAGAGGAAAACTTATTTTCATTATCTGTCTTGTTGCTTTATATGAAATCTACTAACCTGATAGATAAAGCCACTCATCCGAGGACTTGCAGATAACATTATCAAAACACTTGAAAATAACATGAGGTACCGCTCCTCTTTTTCCTGAAGTGGAGGGAAAAAGACTACATGTAAACAGAAATTGCACATTTTGTTTATTAAGAATTCCTGGAATTTTTGTAAGATAGATCTTATATAAGGCGATGAAACACAAATAGTAATTTTTTTAAAAAAAGATACCCAACTTAAAAGTAGAAAACTTGTTTAATTGTACTTTGAAATGTATATAAATCCAGTTTATCTGTCTCTTTCCTATACACAACGTGTGTGCTCAGTCGCTCAGTTGTGTCCGACTCTTTGTGACCCCGTGGACTGTAGCCCACCAGGCTCTTCTGTCCATGGAATTTTCCAGACAAGAATACCAGAATGGGTTGCCATTTCCTTTTCCAGGGGACTTTTCTGACCCAGGGATCGAACCCCCATCTCCTGCATTGGCAGGCGGGTTCTTTACCACTAGCACCACCTGGGAAGTCCATCTATACACAACAGTTAAATACAAATGACCATGCTTGTTTCCCAAGCATGAAGCCTGAAAAGTCACACTGTTAATGCCTTCTTGCCCATGATGCAACCACAGTACACTATAAGTCTTGAGGTTCTCAAAGTGAAAATGATTTTACTTTGAAAAGTGGCCAAATAAAAGGGTTCAAGTGATAAGAAATTTATTCTGCTCTAACACAAGGGTCCCCAACCTCTGCAATCTAATGCCTGATGATCTGAGGTGGAGCTGATGTAATAATAATAAGGTACACAATACATGTAATGTGCTTGAATCATCCCCAGATCATCCTGCCACCCCTCTCCCATTCGTAGAAAAATTGTCATCCCCAAAACCCATGTCTGGTGCCTAAAAGGTTGGGGACTGCTGCTCTTAACCCATGTGTTAAACTCTTCCTAAAATTACTGTTAATCAGTAACTACACAGTAATTACCATACCCACATAAAACAAAGAGGGAAATAGTGGTCATGTATGGATGTGAGAGTTGGACTGCGAAGAGCTGAGCACCGAAGAATTGATGCTTTTGAACTGTGGTGTTGGAGAAGACTCTTGAGAGTCCCTTGGATTGCAAGGAGATCCAACCAGTCCATTCTAAAGGAGATCAGTCCTGGGTGTTTTTTGGAAGGAATGATGCTAAAGCTGAAACTCCAATACTTTGGCCACCTCATGCGAAGAGTTGACTCATTGGAAAAGACCCTGATGCTGGGAGGGATTGTGGGCAGGAGGAGAAGGGAACGACAGAGGATGAGATGGCTGGATGGCATCACCGACTCGATGGACGTGAGTTTGAGTGAACTCTGGGAGTTGGTGATGGACAGGGAGGCCTGGCGTGCTGCAGTTCATGGGGTCGCAAAGAGTCAGACATGAGTGAGCAACTGAACTGAACTGAACTGAAAGGAAATGTTGGACACAAATGCTTCTCTGAACTCCTTGAGCAGATATGCAGTGAGTAAATGCCAAAGATGTCGCTGGGCTTGCACGTCCAGCCATCTTACCTACAATTATCCTCAAGCCCAGTTCCATCTCCTTCCTCCTGCTTGAGAAGAGCAACCTTTCAAGGCTAATTTTTCTAACAAGTGTTCTGCGTTCTCTCCCATCTTTCTCTTGGTTGGCTTCCTTCTATAGACATCTTATCTCCTGCTTCTGCTTCCAGCCACTTCTCCTGTCTAACTCGCTTTTTCTGCTGCCTTTAGCATAGGCACATCTCCTGTCCATTTCATAGGCTTTCATCTGCCCCCTGTGGCTTTATTTCTTGACGTTTTATTGTCAAATTACTGGCTGCTTTCTTTTTCTCCCCATTGATCCCTCCATAACTGCACCCTTGTCGTTCTCTCAAAGTCATCAATCACTGCCTTTTTGTGACATCTCATGGCTTCTCAGTCTCCATACTCTGAACCTTCTGCAGACCTTAGCAGTCTGGCCGCTTTTAAATGTTCTTTCTGGAATTTCCATGACAACACACTCCCCTAATTTCCCTCTATCTTCCACTTTCTTTTTCTGGCACTATTTCCTTCTTGCTTTACCCAAGAGGTTTATCCCAAAGGTATGAAAGACTGTTAGAGTCGCTACAGTAACTTTCCCCAGGGTATCTGCATTTTACATGAGATTACTTATTTTTCTTCTAGTGTTTTTTTATTGAAGCCTTAGTTGAGTTACAATGTTTCAAGTGTATGGCAAAGTGATTCAGATATATATTTTTTCAGATTCTTTTCCATTATAGGTTACTACAAGATATTGAGTATAGTTCCCTGTGCTATACAGTAGAATCTTGTTGTTTATCTGCTTTATGTATAGTAGTTGGTATGTGTTAATCCCAAACTCCTAATTTATTCCTCCCCACTTTCCTCTTTGGTAACCACATTAACCCGAATGAATCTCTGACACAGACCTGTCAGGGAGTAGAAGAAGATATTTAGGGAAGGAGAAGATGATTGGAATACCCAATAAATCATGCCAGGTGATGTAATCAATCTTCTTCCCCTACCCCACCCCCTTCCTAAAAGATATAATCCATCTTCAGGCCTTTGTGCTTCTTTCTGGACTTTTATTTCCCAAGAAAGCACATCTGTCAGCGACATGGAAGCCTCTACCTCTAATTCTGACCTCCTACCCACATTTCTATACCTTTTCAACACCTGCCTACAAGTCACCTCCATCTATATACCAACCATCACTTGAAAGTTACCAGGTCTGAAATGACATCTGTCATCTCTTTTAGCCCATGGCTCACCACTTCCTATAGGCTTTCCCTTCCAAACAGGTCTCAGACTTGCCCCCTAAGTTTCATTCTCTCCACCATCATCTTCCTGGGAGGGGGAGGTACTTACTTACCACTTTCCAACCCAGCTGGCCTGTCTCCAGCCCCATCCCCTCCAGTTTAGTGGACATGTACGGCTGCCAGATGGTGTCGTAAACAGCCCTTTGATTGTGTTTCTCTACCACTCAGGCCTGGCAGGGTTCCATCTGAACTACCCTTGCCTGACATCCGACATTCTTCACAACCTGCCTCTCAATCAGCTCGCTCTTGCACTCTGCCTGGGAGGTTTCCTCTGCTCCCAATCAAGTGCCCTGAAGAACAAAGGCCGCCAAGTTCGTGCTCTCTCCTGAGACAATAAGGACCTCTCCCTTACAAAATTTTCCCCTCTTCTCTTCATGGCCCCCTCCTCGGGTCCTGTCTCCATATAGTCTTTCCTTGCTCTCTCCCTTCTCTGAACTTCTATGGAATCTACTGCTGGGATGTCACAATCTGTCATGGACTATTTTGATTTGTTTTCCAGTTGCAGTTTGGGTTTTCATCTGTCTCTAATGAGTACTTTGAAGGCAGAGATCAAGATCATGGCTGTTCTTTCCTCCTAACTCCCTCCCACAGCACCAAGCAGAGGGCTGGGCAAAGAAGAGGTCCTCAGTTTCTGATGCGAAAGTTCGAGTGTTTGACCTTGATGGGAGAAGACATAAAGGAAGAAACATATGGGAGAAGAGATGGAAGAGGTGGTGTTGAGCTGTGAAACCACTTACCTCACTTGTTCCACACTGTACCATGACTTGTGACATAAAGATCACATTCCCCAAGGTTTTAATATCCTCCCCTTCCCATGCCTGAATAGGTTCCGAAAGGATCTGCAGCTCCAGCTGTTTTCTCTTTCTGAGATCTTGGCACTGCCCCTACGGAACCAAAGCAGAACATAATGGAATAGGAATTCTTCCGAAACAGACCTAAAACAAGACTAAAATAAGATGTGGTTCTCGACTCTCAGATTTCCACTGAGTCCCTGTTCTTCATCGCAAATCCCATCACCAGCTCCATTCTGGACAGACAGAAAGGTCTACTACTTTAAATTGCTGGCCTTGAGGACCCAGACATTTTGTAAGGAAGAGCTACTTCTCATTTTGTCAAAACATCAAGATAAACTGGTAGAAGGGGATTGCCTCTCCCTCCCCGCAAGGAGTATGGGAAAATAAGCAGAATTACATCAAACGGGGACAGTACATTCAGATCTGCTGCTTGGCATCCCCGTTGGCTCCACCTCCCCTCCATCTTGTCTATCTTTGCATAAACAGTGCTTTGAGTTACAAAGCAATCTTATTTTTCTAACTCAGTTTCCAACCAAATAACATCTTAATTTATAAAATAACTCCAAGAGTTATTGAAAAAGAGAAAATTAAACTCCTTATGCCACAGTGACTCAAACTGATTTTATAATGAAACATGTGCACTGTGCCTCACTTTGTTTTGGGACCAGTAGTAGGTTGCTATAAAAAGTACTAAGTTCATTTTTATCCTTAAAAGGATTAGAAAAAGAGATACAACTGAATTGCACAAATACAAATTGAAAATACAAGCCAAGAAACAATATGTAGGCTATAATTACTATATATATATATGACTGTTTCATAAAATGCGGTTATCTTAAAATAATTTAACAGTATTCAATCCAAATTGAATATGAAAATAAGCATATGATTAGTTATATTCCTGTTTCCAAATGACTGTCATAGCATCTTGGGATGTGTTTTCTATAAAATCTCTGCTGTCCCTTTCAGGTAAATGAAAGCTTGAAGAAATAAACTGATACATTTTTGAAGCACCTGGAATGGGAGTAAGTATACTATAACCATCAAAGCAACTTGTACAACATGTAAAATGATTAGAGCTAATTTGTTTTCAAAAGAGACATGTTATATTCAATCTACACAGGAAAAAAGAAAGGGGACAAAAATAACAATAACAAATGCCACAGGTTTCAGTGGCCCTGCTCTATTAGGTTGAACCATGTCAAACTGCCAATATTTGACCATTTTTTGTCTCCCACAGCAAATTTAACCTGATACCTTACTCTCTGGTCTTCAACTTGCTGTTTAACTGTGGACACGTCAGGTACAGATCTTTCAACAGCAACAAAAATGAGGTGATGGTGAAAGGTGTATCATAATCTTACAGCAAGAATCAATAACTGAACATCGATCCCCATCACTTGGAATATTATGGAAATGTCTAAAATGAAGCTCAACTTAATCAATCACCCCAAATAACGTTTACTTTCCTCCTAAAATGCCACCAAGCGGTTTTACATCAGTGGTTTCAAGAGGACATTAAGCCATCATGCTCGAGATTTAAGATAAAGGTATCTTTGATAGCAATCTGTATACGGCAATTGCATTTTAGCTGGTTTTTTTTTCCTTTTAGATTTGATGAAGGATTTCTTTTTCCTATGCAAAGAATAGACTTACACTTTTTGGCATAAGTAGATGAATCCAGTATTGATGCCAATCAGTGAAGGACGAGTTGCACAGACGTAAGGTGAGCAACACAGGGGTAAAGACAAAGAGACAAAAGAAAGCCCCCACCTACACAGCCATGCTTAATGTGGCAGAGACTTCAAATGTGAGTACTTTACACCCTCAGCCTGGCAACCTTTCACAGGTAAGCATGATGTTTGGAAGACAACATTAAATGAAACAATCACTGCAATACGGTCACTAGAGCTTACTGTTTCCACTCCAAAGACCTTTGCAAAAGGAAAGAAACATTACACACAAGTCACTGTTTTAGAACAAAGACTACGAAATAGAGAATAATAATTTTAGAGCAGCACCTACCATGAGAGTTTTGAATGCTACGATTGCTTTCAGAATATCCTGGTGATCTGGATGCGTATCCTATCAAAGGAATACATTTTAAAACAGTATTAAAGGAGAACAGATCAGTGGTTGCCAGAGGGTGGGGTGGGAGGAAGGTGTGGCTGCAAAGAGATCAAAAGAGGACATTTTTGAGGGATGATGGAACTGTTGTGTATTGTATCAGTGACGGTGGTAACTCAAATCTGTACATAGGTTAAAAGTCATAGAACTGTACCTCAAAGGAAAAAAATCAGTTTTGCTATATGTTAACTTCAAGATTAAAAAATAAGACAACACTTGAGCATTTGGAATCTCAGCACATTTAATGATTAGGTGATGAAGAAATTAAGACAGTTCAGAATACATTATATATTTGGTAACATATATTTGGTTTTCGAGGCAAGGGTTTCCATTTCCCCTTCTGCTATTATACTGTGGATAATAAATAATAATTATTTGGGGTCATCATTAGGTCATGTTGTTATTAAATGATAAGAGGTAGGGAAATGTAGAAACTGAGTGGTACTCAGAAAAATCAATCCAATCTCACATGCTAAACCTCCTCCATTTTCTTTCAGCAGACTAAACCTGGCGGACGGGAAAAAATTCCAAGTTTATACCATGTGCTCCTTCTTCAGCAAGCTTATTTGGTCTGCAATTTCACGGGACTTACAATCCCCAAAAGTGAACAGGTTCAAAAATGGTTCTGAGGAGCTTCCCTGGCGGTCCAGTGGTTAAGACTCTGTGCTTCCAAGGCAGGCAGCAACAGTTCAATCCCTGGTTGGGGAACTAAGATCCCACAAGCTGGGCAGTACAGTCAAAAAATGAATTAGCTTCAGAACGAATAAACAGCCATTTTTTTTTAAATGGCTTTGAGGAGTCCACACCTGCATAACTCTTTATGAAAGGAAAGTGGAGCTCCTTGGGGAGAGATCCAGCTAAACTTTGAACTTCAGCTGGAGTAATGGGAAGATATCTGCTGTGCAACCAGCCTCCGGTGATAAAATACAGAGCTGAGTAGACTAAGGGTCTAACCCAAGCCAAGAACAGCACTGCTTATGAAAAGAAAGGTTGTATTCCTTTATAAACTCATCCTTCCCCAAATCAGCTGACCACTGCGAAGTTCAAATGTTACTCTATCATGAGCCGGCAGCCATGCTCAATGATCAGAAAGCTGGATAAAGTGTCTTATCAGATGGTGGATTCATACTTGGGGTATGTATAATCTCATAGTGGGAAATGAAAGGCAGCCAAAGGCAGGGGACCACCAGCACATGGAGAAGGAGTGGAAACAGGCTCCAAGACAGAGGATCCAGGCAGGAGGAGCACCTGGGATTTTATCTCCTCCAGTGAAGCGTGTATTAATATTTGCACTTCAGCACTGAGCAGTCACGGAACCTGAGGCCGCTCATTTCTGAATTTTTGTGAGAAACCAGGAGGGGCCAATCTCAAACGATTCAGCAAATTGGTTTAGCTTTTGGAAAGCCATCCAGGGCTCAACACCTTGCTGGGCTCTAACTGAAATTTCATTCTGGCTGGCATTACTCACTGGCTCCCCACTGCCTGCAGATTTCTGGCAGGTCAAAGAACCTGAGAATGTGGTTTCGCTCAGAGTACACACTTTCAATCCTTACAAATGCTGACATGACCGGCAGTGTGCAACCTTTTTCTTTAAAGATATTCAAACCCTTTCAAACCTCAAAACCTTTCCCCAGACACAGGAAGAACAAGTAGGGTAAATGCAGCCTCCAGGCCCCCCTCACCCACCCACAACCCCATCCCCCAGGCTCCAGCACACAAGAACCACTCAAGAAGCCACCCCTGTTGACGGGCTTTTAATAAGAGGATTTGGGCTCTTGAGGCAAAAAATGCAAGGGGACTTTGATGGAGATATCTGGCTGCATAAAGAAAGAAACTAAGAGTGGACCCATTTATTCTTCTTTCAAGAAATACCAGAATCTTCCACTGTAACCTAGCCTCAGAAAGCTGAATGGCTGCAGTGACCTAGGGATAAATGCTCCTGTCTATAATAATAAAAAAAATTTTCTGTGCATTTTCTGATGCTGTTTTGCTTTGTTTATCTCCCACAAGAAAATTGGTTCATATATCAGAGCAACAGAAGATTTCTTGGTGAAAGATCTCTCTGTAGAACCACCATCTGAATCAACCAATGAGCAAGACCGAGGCTGGGAGAAGGGAGGGGAGGGAGAATGACCATGAATATTTAATAATAAAGAAGGAGTATCTTTCAGTTATTAGATGAGTAAATCCGAGGGATCTAATGTACAGCATGGTGACTATAGTTAATAACACTGAATTGTATACTTGAAAGTTGCTAAAAAAAAGACACTAAAAGTTCTCACACAAAAAAAGTGGTGGATGTGCTAATTAACTTGATTGTATGGTCATCATTTCACAAAGTACGTGTATAATGAATAATCACATTATACACCTTTTAAAAGTCACGTTATACAATCTAAATGCATACAGTTTTTATTGGTCAGTCATACCTCAAAAATAAAGCTAGAAAAAATTAATAAAAATAAGTCCAAAAATTTAAAAATCTTCAGAGGAAAGAAAAAAGTCCCCTTCTTATCTTGTTGCATAAAGAGGAAAACTAAAAGCTCGGGAAGAGGGAAGACTGGATCAAGTAAATTTTGAAACCAAGATTCTTCCTGAACTCCTCACCAAGGCTAGTTTGGAGGCAGACTGGCTGCTGCCTCCATAGCAGAGGTCCATACTTTGTATGCGAGCTTAAAACAGTTCACCTTCCCTTACCTCCATATGCCGTTCCAACTCTTGCAAGAGTGTAACATACTTTTCCAGTCGCATGAAAGGTTTGCTGAGGCTTGTTGTTAAAATGAGGATACCTGGACTGGACGCACCTTGATTTTCCATAAATCGTTCCAGCTCATCACTGGCAAAAGGACGAATATAGTTTTGTTATTGCTTAACATTCCATATAAACAGCTATCGACTGAACATGATTTTCCTGTATTTCACAGCATATAAAACCAAATAAATTTTGTGTCACCAGCCCAAATGCTGTCCAACGCATTTCAACTCAATTCCATCAGCATGGCATGCAGCACTGGGTACAGTGGTGAGCCAGGCACTCGTAACCCCTGGCTTCATTTCCTCATCCAACAATTATTTATTGAGCATCTACTAAGTGACAGGCTCTGTTCTCTGTTGGGAATACAGCTGTGAAGAAAACAAAAATCTCTGCCCTTAAGGAAGCCTATACCCAGAGTCATGGGGTGTACAATCTATCAGATGATCTCAATGTCAGGTTCAGAAAGTCTTTTCTGAGTCACTGCAAACATTTAGTTACTGGCTGGTGAGATGCCAAAGAGAATAACTCACCAAGTGCTTTCTATCACCAGAACATCACTTGCAATGTTCCAGAATCAAGTCCTAAATTCAGACAGCAGCATGTCTCCATGACTAATCACAAAGTCACTTAGCCTAGGATCTGAAAACATACAGCAGGTTACCCAAATAACTCGGCCAAAAATAACAAAAGGACTGTAGGGAATTCCCTGGCAGTCCAGTGGTTAAGACTCCGAGCTTCCCCGGCAGGGGGTATGGGTTCCATCCATGGTTGGGGAACTAAGATCCCACATGCCAAGTGGTGGAGCCAAAAAAAAAAAAACCTCTTAGGAACCATGTCCTGCCAACGTGTAACCTTGGGTTTTCCCTGCCCTTCAGCACATTCTGGATTTTCTCCTTTCCTCCATCAGGATTCTGAGTCCTTGGGCCACAAGATCATTATAGTTTACATTTCTGAAAAATAGAATTAAAGAAGGAAATCTGCTTTATCACTTGACCCCTCTCCTTCCTTGCTTGCCCATGCATATCCAATCTATCACAAGCCTTCTTGTATCTGTTCATTCCTTTCCATTCGCACTGCCACTGACTTAGTTCAGGCCTTCATCTCATTCAGTCTAGTTCACTTCAATAGTTCAGTGGATCCCCTGGCTTCCAGGCTTTCTGGCTTCTGAAACCCCCTGCAAACCACCATTTTACTCCTGCTGCTTTCCTACTTAAAAACCTCCAATTACCTGTGAGATCAATTCTCCACTTTTTAGACTCCCATTGACCCCACCAATCTTCTCATCACTCTCCAACAGGAACCCTGTACTACCAAATGACCTATTTATTCTCCTAGAATACATCTTATGCAGCACTTTCTGACTATGGCATGTTGGAATAAGTTGTATTGTGTTCAAAGAAACTCACTATCAGTGATAACATGCTAGGGGGTGGGGGTGGGGTAGGTTGCATGTTAACCCTACTATAAACACTCTCCCTATCCCTGGGCTTTTGTGAGCAGGAGAGAAAAGAATGGAGTTTCAGTTGTTAAACAGAAACTGTGAATCACACAGAATTAAAGGAATGTCAGAGGAAAAAGAACTGGGAATTGCCACCTTCACGGCAGCTAGAGCTCATCTGAGTGGTCACACCTAACCATCAGTGCTTCCTGTTTCATCAGTTTCTGCAGTCTTGGTCCAGAAGCAGCCAAGGGGATTGAAGTGCCCTGGACTTGAAATCATAAAACAAATTTGGTGACCCTGGATCAGTTACCAACCTCAGCTGACTCATCTGTAAAACAGAGATAAAAACTACTTCCTACTAAAATCGTGAAGCCTAAATATTGAGGTTTATAAGGCTATTGCTTCATGCTAAGTCTTTGCATGCATTTGTTCTTGTTTAATATTCACTACAACATTTTCACACAGGTGTTATCTTCATTTTACAGAAGAGAAACATAAGACTCAGGAAGGATGAGTGAAAGCAAGTAAATAGCTAAGTTGGGGTTCATACCCAAGTCTGTTGGAAATCAGTACCATCTGATGCTTGATGTGGAACACAGACATGGCACGGGCCATCTCTGAGGTCTAAATCATGAAAAAAGGAGGGTGGGAGCTGAGTTGACTTGAATAACACAGGGAGAACTTCTACAAGAAATAGTCCTTTGGACCTAGAAATTATAATACTAAGTGAAGTAAATCGGATAGAGAAAGACAAATATCATATGATATCATATATATGTGGAATCTAAAATATGATACAAATGACCTTGTTTACAAAACAGACTCACATAGAAAATAAATAAACTTATAGTTACTAAAGGGGTAACAGGATGGGGGAAGGATAAATGAGGAGTTTGGATTAGCAGATACAAACTACTATATATAAAGCAGATGAACAAGGTCCTACTATATGGCACTATATTCAAAATCCTGTGATAAACCTCAGTGGGAAAGAATATGAAAAAGAATATGTATCTATATGTATAACTGAATCACTTTGCTGTACACTTGAAACTAGCACAACATTGTAAATCAACTATATTTCAATAAAAAATTTTTAAAAATTGTGCTTAATGCAAGTCACTAGGGAAACACCTAGGTTAGCCTGCCTCTGGGTCAGATTGGCTTAAACTTAGTAAAAAATCATCACATATAAAATATAATTAGGAAAATAACTTGAAGTGGGAGAGTGCATTTGAGTAGAAATGTACTTTTGAGAAAATCACGTTCCTAACTTCTTTTCAATTTGGTAAACAAGTCTTATTTTTCCTTTCCATGACTAAATAACTACCGCATCCTCAATGTTCTACTCAAATTGATACAAGGGTTACAACAATTAAAAGCAAATGTCAATGTGTATTTTACTACTTTCCATGCAACATTCTAACTTCTAGGCTTGTCAAATATTACAAAAGAATTTCTTTAATTTTTCCAATATAACATGAGATCGCTATCTCAGAATAAAACACTGGTTATTGGGGGAAAAAAATAACATTTGACTATTGCAACAAAAGAACAAAATTATCTTAAAGCCACTGCCCATTATGATAAATAGATCCTCAAAGACACATTTTACTTAGCTAAATAAATTTAATGCACAAATTAATATCATTATATACAAATATAATATGCAAATGTATATCACTATACCAAAACACAGTCTGTCTCTCAAATACAGCTTTGAACTTTTATACAGTCTATTTGAAATGTCTTTTGAGTTTAACATGTTCTGTATGTGTGATGTGATACAACACAAGCAGTTTTCAATGTGTGAATGTTGTTTGCAACTCAATATAACCTTATCTCACAGAATGCACACGGTGGATGGGGCTTTGGCACATTCTGGGTTGGGCTGGAAAACTCAAGAAAATTATTGTACATTATAATGACAGTACAGGGCTTAACTATCTCATCTAACAGTGTTTCTGTAGAATCTCTGCATAGATTTCTACTTCGAATGATGATAACTCCATCTAAAGCAGCTAGAAAAGGGTCAGACTCTTCCCCCCTTTGCCTCACTCTCTCGCACCAGCCTTTCTTGGGAATCGCTGTAGTCGGGAAAGTGGTGATGAGACATGAGGAGCTGGGAGGCTGGGTCTGGCCAGTGGAAAGTCCCAGGGATGCCACTCCCACTGGGTTGGGTGGATCTCACTTAGCCCTTTTTTCACTGATCCAGTCCCAGAACCTAGGCTGCCTGCTTCTTTTCTGTCCCCACCACTTTTTGTTTGTAATTAGTCTCACTTGCTCCCTTCCCTGGTTCCTCAAAGACAGAATAGAATCTAGTCTCAGAATTTTCCTTAGGTTTTACGTCCGGGAAGAAAGTACACAGCTCTGGGTTTTTCTCAAGGTCTTCACTGCTGACAACAATGGTAAACAAGAGAGTGAATAAAACTAACAAGAGGAAAGGGACATGTGGTGTTTGTGGTAGCTGCCACAGTAGAGCCGGAAGTGAGGTCCAGATCTGCCTCCATGCTCTCTCTTCCTCTCCCTACTCTGTCGTTTCACACCGGGTCGCTCTCCCTCGTGAAAAAGAATGGATGCCACACTGAAGCATGGGAGAGAAGCGGGTATTTTTGTAAGGGTGAAGTTACTCCCAGAAAGAAACAAAAGCTACAATAGGAAGCCAGAAGGGGAGAGAGAGGGGAAATCCCAAAAGACCTCACCCAGGGCAGAGCAAAAGACCGGGGCAGTCATTCAAATATATGTAAATATGGGGAACATATCAAGGTTGGGGTCTGCTTTATATCTCGAAATCCAGAAAATGGCTTACTGTACTTTTCACAAGGTACCAACACACGATCGTAGCATTTTAAAGCTGTGTGTGTGGTCTCAGTGCCAATCGTCATAAACATTTCTAGTATGCTACTGCCACCTGCCGGCGGAAAGAAAGATGTTCACCTGACTGGCTTGCTCTGACTCGGTGATTAGTGAGTGAAAGTGAAAGTCGTGTCTGACTCTTTGCGACCCAATGGACTACATAGTCCACGGAATTCTCCAGGCCAGAATACTGGAGTGGGTAGCCTTTTTCTTCTCCAGGGGATCTTCTCAACCCAGGGATGGAACTCAGGTCTCTTTACTAGCTAAGCCACAAGGGAAGCCCTTGTGATTATCCAGCTGCTAAATACCTACAACTTTAGCAGAAATCCAACAATGTTCCTGTTTCAGCTGAAACCTTCATGTAAAACAGGATTTTAATCTGAATTTTCATTCAACTATGCTTTGCCTCTAATATGTCAGCATAAATTACCACAGGATGCCTAAAAAATAGCTGAGATTATACTAGAAACACCATTGAGGATAACGCCAAATATTTTAATTTTCATTCCTTACATGTAAATAAGTTATTAAGATAAAAATTCAGTTCTATGGGACTCCAGTAAGTCTTCCATCAATTCAAGGGATATTATAAAATTCTCAAAAAAATCACTAACCATATGTAGAATAAACAAGAAGCTATGATATAGCACAGGGAACTATATTCAATATCTTGTAATAACCTATAATGAAAAAGAATAAAAAACTATATATATATATATATATATATATATATATATATAAAGGCTTCCCAGGTGCCCCAAGTGGTAAAGAACCTGTCTCCCAATGCAGGAGACATAAGAGACTGCGGGTTCGATCACTTGGTCAGGAAGATCCCCTGGAGGAGGGCATGGCAACCCACTTCAGTATTGTTTCATGGAGTATCCCATGGACAGAAGAGACTGGCAGGCTACAGTCCATAAGGTTGCACAGAGTTGGACACGACTAAGGCGACTTAGCACACACGCACACGCACGCACGCACACACACACATACGCTGAATCACTTTGTTGTAAACATGGAACATTGTAAATAACTATACTTCAATGAAAAAAATCATTAACCAAAATCCAGCCAATAGGATACAGCAGTTTTCCCCCCAGAGTAGAGAATCTTCATATTAACTGTGGAACAAATTTTAAATCATAATGTTTGAAGGAATCTCTACTGTTATTTATATTTTAAACTCCTAACATAGATAAATATAGACTCAGAAGCGTTTTAGCACACAGAATTACAACAGAAAATTCTTCAGTTGCGAACTTTCAAAGATGCGAACGTGGAGCTTACTAATGAAGACCTGTTGGAAATGGAGGCCCAGAGAAAGGATGGAGGGAGACAAGAGGAAGAAGTAACTGCAGAACTGAATAATTTCACGAAGCAGGAAAAGGCAAGGGGATTTTCTTTATTTGAGGAGGCTCTGTTAGTCACAGGACCCAAACGTAGAACAGTACACAAAGGTTGCAGCAGCCATTCAGACTGCAATCCAGTGCTACCGTGGCATCTCTGATGAGAAGGAAAAAAGAGCTGCTAGCCAGACATCACTGGATTGTTTTTTCAAGAGGGTGGATAGAACTGAATCCTTCAAGGAACCAGAACCTGTGCCATCAACATCAAGCATGAGTGAAATTGTAGCTTGCCCTCCGTCTCCTATTGCTCTACCATCTCCCACCTCCTCTTCGTCCTCCAGCCAGTAACTCATCTAGCCTGTTCACTCGATGCCAGCTCCTGTATGCCAGCTGTTGTACTGTGCTATTGTGCTTTTCAGGGTATTGTACTGTAAGATTGAAAATGTTTTAAAATATAAATTTATTTATTTTAATTGGAGGCTAATTACTTTACAATATTGTATTGGTTTTGCCATACATTGACATGAATGCGCCACGGGTGTAATTTTAAAAAATTTAAAAAATAGAAAATAAATAAAATGTTTTTATTTTTTGTGTTTGTATCTTATGTATTATTTGTGTGAAATGTATTATAAACCTACTACAGTATAGTACTATATAGATGATTGTGTTAGTTAGGTACCTAGGCTAACTTTGTTGGATTTATGAACAAATTGGACTTACAAATGTATTCTCAGAATGGAACTTGTTTGTATGTAGGGGACTTACTGTTTCATATAATATTGCTTATATGTGGAATCTAGAAAAATGATACAGATGAGCTTATTTGTAAAGCAGAAACAGAGACAGATAAAGAGAACAAACGAATGGACACCAACATGGGAGGGATGGGTGGGATGAACTGGGAGGCTGGCACTGACATATACACACTGGCATTGACATATACGCACTACTGATACTATGTATAAAATAGGTAACTAATGAGAACCTACTGTATAGCACAGGGAACTCTATTCAATACTCCGTAATGGCCTCTATGGGAAGGAAATCCAAAAAATAGGGGATATATATTTACATGTACTTGATTCACTTTGTTGTACAGCAGAAACTAACACAACATTGTAGAGCAACTATACTCCAATAAAAACAATAATAAATAAATATAAATAATTTTTTTAAAGACAGAAAATCCTCTAAACACTACAAAAATCTGTCATCTGAGGTACACCATTTCTTTCTGGTATTTATTCAGAATTGCTATTCTTGGATCAGAAAAAAGAGAATATGTACTCATATAAATGGTAAGCTAACATAATGGGGATATCTTTTTATAGGTATTAAGAAATTTACCCTTATCCACACAGGATGTTTAAGTATCCATCACAGGAAAAATGCCTCTGAACCATTTTGTCTTTACTGAAGATAAGTAGTAAAGTATGAAAACATTCCTGGAAATAATAAAAACAAATTCAAGACTGGTGTTCCCTTGCGGGAGGGAGCAAAGGAGGAGCAGGAAATATTGGAAAGTGTGCACAGGGCTCCAATTGCAGCTATAATTTGTTTCTTAAGCTGAATGGTGGGAATGTGGGTGTACTTTATTTTTTCTCTGCTCTTTGTGTGCTTGAAATGTTGCATGATTTTTTTCTAAAAAACAACAAGTAGCTGGAAGATGAATAAAGTACAAATGAGGAGTGACAGCAACTACCTTGCCGGGTACTTTACGCACACTGTTTCATCGACTTCTCACACCAACCTGGCAAGGTAGGTGGTTTAATTTTCACTTTACAAGTGAGAAAACTAAGGTTTGAAAGTGAAGTGAATCCTGTTTACAATAGCTAGAACATGGAAGCAATCTAGATGTCCATTGGCAGACAAATGGATAAGAAAGCTGTAGTATATATGCACAATGGAATATTACTCAGCTATTCAAAAGAATGCATTTGAGTCGGTTCTAAAGAGGTGGATGAAACTGGAGCCTATTATACAGAGTGAAGTAAGCCAGAAAGAAAAACACCAATACAGTATATTAATGCATATATATGGATTTTAGAAAGATGGTAACAATGACCCTATATGCGAGACAGCAAAAGAGACACAGATATAAAGAACAGACTTTTCGACTCTGTGGGAAAAGGCAAGGGTGAGATAATTTGGGAGAATAGCATTGAAACTTGCATGTGAAACATATGTGAAATAGATGACCAGTCCAAGTTCGATGCATGAAACAGGGCACTCAAAGCCAGTGCGCTGGGACTACCCAGAGGGATGGGATGGGGAGGGAGGTGGGAGCGGGGGTTCAGGATGGGGGACACACGTACACCCATGGCTGATTCATGTCAATGTATGGCAAAAAAAACACTACAATATTGTAAAGCAATTAGCCTCCAATTAAAATTAATTAATTAATTTTTTAAAAAGTGAACTGAATCACCCTGGATAACACAGCTTCTAAGTGGCAGAACTGTAAACTGAGACAATATAAAAGTGGTAAAAAGTTTAGGATCTAACAGCAAGGACCCAACAGAAGCAGAGGAGAATAAGAAGAGGTAGCAGGAATATACAGAAGAACTATACAAAAAAGGTCTTAATGACCCAGATAACCATGATAGTGTGGTCACTCACCTAGAGCCAGACATCCTGGAGTATGGAGTCAAGTGGGCCTTAGGAAGCATCACTACAAACACAGCTACTGGAGGTGATGGGATTCCAGTTGAGCTATTTAAAATCCTACAAGATGATGCTGTTAAAGTGCTGCACTCAATATGTCAGCAAATTTGGAAAACTCAGTGGTGGCTACAGGACTGGAAAAGATCAGTTTTCATTCCAATGCCAAAGAAAGGCAATACCAAAGAATACTCAAACTACCATACAGTTGAGTTCATTTCACATGCTAGCAAGGTTATGCTCAAAATCCTTCAAGCTAGGCTTCAGGAGCATGTGAACCAAGAACTTCCAGAGGTACAAGCTGGGTTTTGAAGAGGCAGAGGAACCAGAGAGCAAATTGCCAACATTCGTTGGAACATGGAGAAAGCAAGGGAATTCCAGAAAAACGTCTACTTCTGCTTCGCTGACTATGCTAAAGCCTTTGACTCTGTGGATCACAACAAACTGTGCAAAATTCTTAAAGAGATGGGAGTACTAGACCACCTTACCTGTCTCCTCAGAAGCTTGTATGCCGTACGAGAAGCAACAGTTAGAAACGGACATGGAACAACTGACTGGTTCAAAACTGCAAAAGGAGTACAAGCCTGTATATTGTCATCCTGCTTATTTAACTTACATGCAGAATACATCATGTGAAATGTTGGGCTGAATGAATCAGAAGCTGGAATCAAGATTGCTGGGAGAAATATCAGCAACCTCAGATATGCAGATGATACCACTCTAATGGCAGAAAGTGAAGAGGAACTAAAGAACTTCTTGATGACGGTGAAAGAAGAGAGTGAAAAAGTTGACTTGAAACTCAACATTAAAAAAACTAAGATCATGGCATCCAGTCCCATAACCTCATGGCAAATAAATGGGGAAAAAATGGAAACTGGCAGATTTTATTTTCTTGGACTCCAAAATCACTGCGGACAGTAACTGTAGTCATGCAATTAAGACACTTGGTCCTTGGAAGAAAAGCTATGACAAACCTAAACAGTATATTAAAAAGCAGAGATATCACTTTGCCTACAAATGTATATATATATATATATATATATATATAGTCAAAGCTATAGTTGTTCCAGTAGTCATGTATGGATGTGAGAGTTGGACCATAAAGAAAGCTGAGCGCTGAATAATTGATGCTTTTGAACTGTGGTGCTGGAGAAGACTTGAGAGTCCCTTGGACTGCAAGGAGATCCAACCAGTCAATTCTAAAGGAAATCAATTCTGAATATTCATTGGAAGGACTGATGCTGAAGCTGAAGCTCCAATACTTTGGCCACCTGATGAACTGACTCATTGGAAAAGACCCCGATGCTGGGAAAGATTGAAGGCAGGAGGAGAAGGGGGCGAGAGAGGATGAGGTGCTTAGGTAGCATCACCAACTCAATGGACATGAATTTGAGAAAACTCTGAGAGACAGTGGAGGACAAAGGAGCCTGGAATGCTGCAATCCATGGGGTTACAAAGAGTTGGACATGACTCAGTGAATGAACAATAACAACAAAAACTGAGAGGAGGCTGGTCCTCTTAATTAAGAGCAACAAGCTACACAAGAGGCCAGCTAGGTTGCTAGAGAGAACCAGGGAAAGAGACAACTAAGGAGGGCCAGAAGAAACTTCAAACACTGGTCTCAAAAAACTATCCCTAGAATGAGATCCCAGAAATAAACCCAGATACCTATGGTCAATTAATCTTCGACAAAGGAGGCAAGAGTATAAAATGGAGAAAAGTCAGTCTCTTCAGCAAATGGTATGGGAAAGCTGGATAGCCACATGGAAATCAATGAAGTTAGAACACTCCCTTACACCATACACAAAGATAAGTCAATATGGCTTAAAGACTTAAAAATAATACAGGACACCATAAAACTCCTAGAAGAGAACATAGGCAAAACATTCTCTGACATAAATTGTACCAGTGTTTTCTTAGGTCAGTCTCCCAAGGCAATAGAAATAAAAGCAAAAATAAACAAATGGGACCTAACCAAACTTTTAAGCTTTTGACAGCAGAGGAAACCATTAACAAAACGAAAAGACAACCCACAGAATGGGAGAAAATGTTTGCAAACCATGTGACTGACAAGGGGTTAAATTCTAAAATATACAAACAGCTCATACAACTCTATATCAAAAAATCGATCCAATCCAAAAACGGATTTGACATTTTTGTCAAATAAGTAGACATTTCTAAGTAGACGTTTCTCTGAAAAAGACATACAGATGGCCAATAAGCACATGAAAAGATGCTCAGCATCACTAATTATTAGAGGAATTGCAAAACAGAAATGAAATGAAGTATCACCTCACACAAATGGAAAATAACAAATACTATACATATATCCTTACTCCTCTTTCTTCTCTTAGCTTAATTAATAGACAGAAAATTATTATACTACTAATAATTATGGGAATGTATTATTGGGTTTATAACATATAGACATGATATGTATAACAAAAATAGCACAAAAAGGGAAGTAGAGAAAAAGAAAAGGAAGTAGAAATAGAGCTATACTAAAAGCAACGTTTTTATATCTCCTCAGAATTAAGTTACTGTTAATATGAAGCAGATTCAGGCAAGATGTATATGGAAAGCCTCAAAGCAAACACCAAAAAAAATAATTTATGGGGTGGGAGAAGAGATTGACTCAGGTGGGCATGAGGGATCTGCTGTGACAGAAATGATTTTGAATTGTGGTGATGTTTGTATAACTCTATACATTTACTAAATATAAGTTAAGCAAACTGGTTAAAAAACAAAATAATTCAAAAAATCATTAAAGGAAATTGGGTTTAAGCTCTGACATCCAAAGAGCTTAGAAGTTATCATTACCATTCTCACAACAAGAAAAACACTGAACAAACTGAAAATGAATTACTTTGTTTAGATCCACTGAGAATTGAGATCACAGGGAGAGCCACCAGCCCAAAATCTAGAAAGACAGTCAAACAGAAAGAATTAAAACCAAGATCAATTTCCCTGAGGAGAAGCCACTGGTACTTTTGATACACTGCAAGAGTCTGAGCATGGACTAGCTTGACAATTAAAAATTCCCAAGGATCCAGTTTTAGGGAGCCCAAAACTTTTGTGCATTTTGTATCCATTAACCCAAGCAGGCTGTCATAGAGACAATCAGAGAAAAATCCCTTTGTGTTTCAGAGAAGGGGAGAGAAAAGTGACCATACTGAAATGCTCCCAGAACATTCTCTGTAACAAAGGCTTGCTCTCCAAAGGAAACTATATTGTCAGAGACTTATCTGACCCTCTCTCATCTTCCTCTCATAAGTAAGAGGAGGAAAAAAGTCTAAGAAACACTTCTACAGATCAGAGGTCAGGGACACTGGTCCATTAAATAAGTAAAATTTATCCATAATATTATAGAATGCATCCCCTCCATTACACCTTATACCAACCACATGAACATGGCTCCAATATAACAATGGTGGGTTACAGCTGAGAGAGCTGCAAGACATAGACTCTGTGAAGAAACTCTTAAGAAACACAAAGATACAGAGGGAGGGGAACAAACAAAGAAACTAGAAAAAAAACTAAAGCCTCTAGTACTCACAGAAAGCACAAGCAAAAGAAGAAAAAATAAGTAAGTGGGACTATATCAAACTCCAAAACTTCTGCACAAGTAAAGGAAACTATCAATAAAAAGAAAGGCAACCTATGGAATAGGAGAAAATATTTGCAAGTCATAATCGTATAAGGGGCAATATTCATAATATATAAAGAACTAAACTCAATAGCAAAAAAAAAAAAAAAAAAAGAGCCAAACAATCTGATTTAAAAATGGGTTGAAGAACTGAAAAGACATTTTTCCAAAGAAAAGATACAAATGACCAACAGGTACATAAAAAGGTGCTCAGTATCACAAATCATCAGGGAAATACAAATCAAAACAATAATCAAATACTACTCATGCCTGCAGGATGGCTATTATCAAAAAGACAAGAGATGACAAGTGTTGGAAAGGATGTGGAAGAAAGGGAACCCTTGTTCACTATTGGTGGGAATGTAAATTGGTGCAGCTACTATGTAAAACAGTATAGGGGTTCCTCAAAAAATTAATATATCTACCATATGACTCAGCAATTTCACTTCTGGGTATATATCCAAAAACAAAACAAAGCAAAAAAAACTCAATTTAGAAAAGATACATTCATCCCAGTACAGCAGCACTATTTACAATGGCCAAAATACGAAAACAACCTAAGTTTTCATGGGTAGATGAATGGATAAAGAAGCTGTTTTATATAAAACATTTCAGCCCATTTTTAAAACAGATTGTTTGGCTCTTTTTTTTTCTATTGAGTTGTGTATACATATATACACACTAATCAGCCATGAGAAAAAGAAATCCTGCCATATGCAACAACATGGATGGACATTAAGGGCATAATGCTAAAGTGAAATAAACCAGACAGAGAAAAATACTGTATGGTATCACTTACATGTGGAATCTAAGTAAAACGTCAAGCTCAAAAAGAGAGAGACAGAGAGAGAAACTTGTCATATATAATAGAATTCCCATAAGACTATTAGTGGTTCTCTCAGCAGAATCTTTGCAGGTCAGAAGGGAGAGGGATGATATATTGAAAGTTGTTTTTAATTTTTTTAATTGAAGGATAATTGCTTTACAGAATTTAGTCACCAAGTTATGTCTGACTCTTGTGACCTCATGGACTGCAGCTTGCCAGGCTCCTCTGTCCATGAGATTTCCTAGGCAAGAATACTGGAATGGGTTGCCATTTCCTTCTTCAGGGGAGCTTTCCAACCCAGGGACTGAACCTACATCTCCTGCGTTGCAGGTCGATTTTTTACTGCTGAGCCACCAGTGAAGCCCTATATTGAAAGTACTGAAAGAAAAATACTGCCAACCAATAATATAATATCTGGCATTATTATCCTTCATAAACAAAGGAGAAATAAAGACTTTCCCACATAAACAAAAGCTGGAGACTGTATCACCATTAGATCTGCCTTTACAAGAAATTCTAAAGAGAGTCCTTTAAGTTGAAATTAAAAGACACTAAACAGCAACACAATAGCGTTCTTATTTATAAAGTCACTGGTAAAGTTAAATATATAAACAAATACAGAATACTATAATACTGTTGTTAGCTGTAGTACATAACTTGCTTTAATTCTGGCATAGAAATTAAGAGATAAAAGTATAAAAATAACTATAAAAAGATGCTAATGTATTGACTCATTGGAAAAGACTCTGATGCTGGGAGGGATTGGGGGCAGGAGGAGAAGGGGACGACAGAGGATGAGATGGCTGGATGGCATCACCGACTCGATGGACATGAGTTTGAGTGAACTCCGGGAGTTGGTGATGGACAGGGAGGCCTGGTGTGCTGCGATTCATGGGGTCGCAAAGAATCGGACAGGACTGAGCGACTGAACTGAACTGAATGGATATACAATGTAAAAAGATGTATCTTGTGACATCAATAACATAAAGTGGAGGGGAAGTAAAGTGTAGAGTTGTGTGTGTAACTGAAGTCAAATTTTATCAACTTAAAAGAGACTGTTACATTTTATGTAAGCCCTATAGTGATCATAAAGAAATGCCTATGGATGATACACAAATGAAAATAAGAAAGGAATCAAAACATGTCACTACACAAAATCAATAAAACATGAAGGAAGACAGCAAGAGACAAAAAAGAGCAAGATAAACAGAAAACAGAAAACAATGAACAAAATGGCAATAGTAAGTTCTTACTTTTCAATAATTACTTTAAATTTAAATGGATTAAAGTCCTCAAAAGATATAGAATGGCTGAATGGATTTTTTTTAAAGACCCAAATACATGCTGTCTAAAAAAAACTCACTTTATTTTTAAAGACAAACTCAGGCTGAAAGCAAAGAGATGGAAAAAGACATTTTATGCAAATAGTAACCAAAAGAGCACAAGGGTGGCCACATTTATATCAGACAAAATAGACTTGATATCAAAAACTGTCAAAAGAGACAAAGAAGGAAAAAAAAGTATCACAGTAAAATGATTAACTAACCAAGAAGATATAACAATTAAAATATGTATATATGCAAACATCAGAGCACACAAATATATAAAGCAAATATGAACAGACTAAAAGGAGATATAGATAGCAACACAATAATACCAGAGAAATTTAATATTGCACTATCAATCATGGATATAACATCCAGATAAAAAATGACTTGAAAAATGTTTATAGATCATATAGACCTAGCAAACATATACATATCAATCTGCCCAACAGAGCAGCATATGCATTCTTTTAGTGCACAGAGACCAATTTCCAGGTTAGGTTATATGTTATGTTACAAAACAAAACTTAACTTTAAAAATACTGAAATCATACCAAGTATCCTTTCTGATTCCAACAGAATGAAACTAGAAATTAACAGAAAATTGGAAAATCCCCAAATATGTGGAAATTAAACAACACACTCTTGAACAACCAAGGGCCAAAGAAGAAATCAAAAGGGAAATTAGAAAATATCTTCAGACAAATTATAATAAAAATACAACATATCGAAACGTACAGAATGCAACAAAACAATTCTAAAAAGGAAGTTTATAGTGATAAATGCCTATATTAAAAAGAAGAAAGAGCTCAAACAATCTGACTTTACACCTTAAAGAACTAGAAAAAAGAACAACAAACTAGGTCCAAAGTTAGCAGAAGGAAAGAAATAATAAAAATTAGAGCTGAAAAAATAAACAAAATTGACCTTTAGTAGACTAAGGAAAAAGACTCAAATAAATTAAGAAAATTAAATAAGAGACATTACAACTGATGCCATGAAAATAAAAAGGATCATAAGCGACTACAGGCATACCTCTTTTTATTGCTCTTCACTTTATTGTGCTTCACATATATCGTATTTTTTACAAATTGAAAGTTTGTGGCAACCCTGCATCAAGCAAATCTATCAGCACCACTTTTCCAACAGCATCATTTTAAAATTAAGATATGCACATTTTAAAACATGTCAATGCATGCTTAATAGCCTATAGTATAGTGTAAACATAACTTTTATATGCATTAGGAAACAAAAAACTTTCAGGTAAGTTGCTTTATTGCAGTGGCCTGGACCAAACCTGCAATGTCTCCAAGATATGTCTATTCTATGAACAATTATAAACTAACATACTGAATAACATAGAAGAAATAGACAAATTCCTGGAAACATACAGCCTACCAAGACTGAATCATGAAAAAAAAATAATTAACACACCAATAATGAGTAAGAAGATTGAATTTGTAATCAAAAACCTCCCAACAAAGGAAAGCCCTGAACCCAACGGCTACACTGCTGAATTCTATCAAACATTTAAAAATGAATTAACACCAATCCTCCTCAAACTTTTTCAAAAAAATCAAAGAGAAAGGAACACTTTCAAACTAATTTTATTAGACCAGCATTACCTTGATACCAGAGCCAGAGAAAGATACCACAAGAAAAGAAAACTACAGACCATTATCCTGATGAATATAGATACAAAAATCCTCGACAAAATATGAGCAAACCAAATCTAATAGCACTTTTTAAAAGCATCATACACCATGACCAAGTGGGAAATATCCCTAGGACACAAAAATGATTTGACATAGAAAAATCAATCAGCGTGATACATCACACTCAAAGGACAAAAGATAAAAATCACATGATAATCTCAAGAGATGCAGAAAAAGCATTGACAAAAATCCAGCATCCTTTCATGATTAAAAAAAAAATAAACCACTCGACTAATCACAAACAGAAGGAAATTGCCTCAACATAAGAAGGCAATAGATGAAAAGCACACAGCTAACATACTCAGTGGTGAAAAACAGAGCTTTTTCTCTAAGATCAGGAACAAGATGCCTACTTTGGTTACTTCTATTCACATAGTACTGGCTGTCCTAGCCAGACAGGCAAGAAAGAATAACAGAAGGTATCCAAATGGGAAAGGAAGAAGTAAAATGATTTCTGTTCACAGATGACATGATTTTATACATAGAAAACCCTAAAGACGCCACCAAAAAAACTGGTAAAATTGATAAATGAATTCAGTAAAGTTGCAGTAATCAAAATTAACATACATGAATCAGTTGCATTTCTAAACACTAACAATGAATTATCCAAGAAAAAAAGAAACAGAGTAAGAAAGAAGGAAGGAAAAAAGAAAGTAAATAAGTCTCATTCACAATAGCATCAAAAGAATATAATACTTAGGACTAAACATAACCAAAGAGACCAAAGACTTGTACACTGAAAATTACAAAACATTGATGAAAAAATTAAAGAAGGAACAAACAAATGTAAAGACATCCCATGTTCACAAATCAGAAGAAATCATTTTGTTAAAATGTCTAGACATCTAAAGTGATCTACTGATTCAAAGTTATCCCTATAAATTCTTAGTGGCATTTTTTTGAGAAAAAGAAAAAAATCTCCAAATTCATATGGAACCAAAATGGACCCCAAATAACCAAAAGAATCTTGAGAAAGAACAAAGCTGGAGGCTTCACACTTGGTTCCAAAACATATTACAAATCTACAGTATTTAAAACAGTATGGTATTGGCACAAAAACAGACAATAGATCAATGGAACAAATAGGAAAGCCCAGAAATAAATCTATGTATATATATTTAATTGATCTTTGTCCAGGATGCCAAGAATGAGAAAAAACTGTTTTAAACAAATGGTACTAGAAAAACTGAACATGCACATCAAAAAAAGAAAGAAAGAAACTGGACCCTTACCTCACACCACACACTAAAATCAACTCAAAGTGGATTCAAGACTTAAACCTAAAACCTGAAACTGTAAAATTCCTAGAAGAAAACAGGAGAAATGCTTTACGATATTGGTCTTAGCAATGATCTCCAAGAGCACAGTTAACAAAAGGAAAAATAGGCAAGTGGAACTACATCAAACTAAAAGCCTTCTTCACAGCAAAGGAAACAATCAAGAAAATGAGAAGGCAATCCATAAAATAGGAAAAAAATTTGTAATTCATATATTTGATAAAGGGCTAACCTCCGAAACAAATAAGGAACTTCTACAGATCAGATCAGATCATATCAGTCGCTCAGTCATGTCCGACTCTTTGCGACCCCATGAATCGCAGCATGCCAGGCCTCCCTGTCCATCACCAACTCCCGGAGTTCACTGAGACTCACGTCCATCAGGTGACTATGCCAAAGCCTTGGACTGTGTGGAACTCCTACAACTCAATAGTAAAAATACTAATAACCCAATTTAGAAGTGGGCAAAGGACTTGAATAGACATTTTTCCTAAGAAGACATACAAATGGTACATGAAAAGATGTTAAATATCACTAATCCTTAGGGAAGTGCAAATCAGAACTATGATGATATTTTATAATAACTATAAATGGAGTATAACCTTTAAAAATTTTGAATCACTATATTGTACACCTGTAACTTATATTAACATTGTACAACTATGCTTCAATTAAAATATTACTTGAGTATTTATTTGAGGAAAACAGATACATGACCCTTACTACATAAGACTGTATACATTTAGGTAAAGAACTGGAGAAGGAAATGGCAACCCACTCCAGTACTCTTGCCTAGAGAATCCTGTGGACAGAGGAGCCTGGTGGGCTGCCGTCTATGGGGTCGCACAGAGTCAGACACGACTAAAGCGACTTAGCATGCATGCATGCATTGGAGGAGGAAATGGCAATCCACTCCAGTATTCTTGCCTGGAGAATCCCAGGGACAGAGGAGCCTGGTGGGCTGCCGTCTATGGGGTCACACAGAGTCGGACACGACTGAAGCGACTTAGCAGCAGCAGCAGGTAAAGAACTGTAGAAACACACACAGAGATACACACACAAACAATGAGACATTCCCTCACATCTGATTAGGATGGTCATTACCAAAAAATAAAGAAAGAGAACTCTCGTGGTGCAGAGGATGAGAGTTCACCTGCCAGTGTGGGGGACACGGGTTTGATCCCTGGTCCAGGAGGATTCCACGTGCCGCAAAGCAGCTGGCCACCACAAGCACCACAGCTACTGAGTCCATGCTCCAGAGCCTGCACGCCGCAACTGCTGAAGCCCACGTGCCTAGACCTGTGCTCCGCAACAAGAGAAGCCAGCCCTATGAGAACCCCGTGCACCACAACTGGAGAGTAGCCCCTGCTCGCCACGACTAGGGAAGGCCCACGCAAAGCAATGAAGACCCAGTGCAGCCAAAAACAAATAAATCATTAAAAGTAAGAAAGACAAATGCTGGCAAAGATGTGAAGACACTGGAATCTTTGTGCACTGTTGGTGGGAATATAAATTGGTGCAGCCAGTGGAAAATAGTATGGAAATTCCTCAAAACACTGAAAATAGAACTACTATTTAATCCAGCAATCCAACTTTTGGGTATTTATCCAAATAAATTGAAATAAGAATCTCAAAGAGACATTTGCATTCCCATGTTTGCTGAGGCATTATTTACAATAGCCAAGTTGTGAAAACAATCTAAGTGTCCACTGATGATGAACGGATAAAGAAATGTACTATGTACTTGCCTATCTCTGTAAACAGAAGGAAATACTGTCATATGTGAAAATATAAATGAACTTTGAGGACATTACGCTAAGTGAAATAAGTCAGTCACAGAAACACATTACATGATTCCATTTATATAAGGTATCTACATTAGTCAAACTCTTAAAAGCAGGAAGTAAAATTGTGATTTCCAGGAGCTGAGGTAAGGGGAAAATGGGGAGTTACTCTTCAATGGATAGAAAGTTTCAGTTACAAAAGATGTAAAAGTTCTAGAGATCTGCTGTACAAAATTGTGCTAATAATTAACAATGCTGTTCTGTACACTTAAAAATTTGTTAGGAGGATAGATGTCATGTTATACAGTTGTTTGTTTGTTTTACACAATAAAAATAGAAGGAAAAAAGTGAAAGCAAAATTAAAACTTTCTCAGGCAAACAAAAACTGAGGCAAATTGTCACCAGTAGATTTTCTATCTAATAGTTTTAAGAGAAGTATTTTAGAGCGAAGGAAACTTGGATCTACATAGAAAAGGAAGAGTGTCAGAGAATAAATGCAGGTAAAATAAAATCTTTTTTTCTTATTTTTAATAGAACTGGTCAACGTAATAATAGCAACAATATACTGAGTGATTTTACATTATGAATAAGTAAAATGAATGAGAATAATGAGAGACGAGGGGGAAGAACTGATAATACTCCAAGTTCTGCTAAGTCACTTCAGTCGTGTCTGACTCTGTGTGACCCCAGAGACAGCAGCCCACCAGGCTCCCCGTCCCTGGGATTCTCCAGGCAAGAACACTGGAGTGGATTGCCATTTCCTTCTCCAATGCATGAAAGCGAAAAGTGAAAGTGAAGTCGCTCAGTTGTGTTTGACTCCTAGCGACCCCATGGACCGCAGCCCACCAGGCTCCTCCATCCATGGGATTTTCCAGGCAAGAGTACTGGAGTGGGGTGCCATCGCCTTCTCCGAGTTACTACTTGTGAAATGGTAAGTGTTATGTGAGTAGTTGTTGTAAGTGCTGTCAGAGTAGCTGCAAATGGATATTTCAAGCTCTAGGGAAATCACTAAAATTCTTCCTAAAAGAGAAGAGAAAATGAAATCATACAAAATGTTTAACTAAAACCAGAGAAGGTAGTACAAGGGGGATAGCAAAGAAGGAACAAGAGCAATGAATAGAAAACAGTTATAACATTTTAGATATTAATTCAACTATAATAATAATCACTTTAAATATGAATGGTCTAAATATGCCAGTTAAAAGATAGAGACTCTCAAAGTGGATTAAAAAGCAAGACTCAATTATATACTGTCTACAAGACACAGATTACAAAGCAAAGGAATGGAAAAAGACATATTAAGAGTAATCAAAAGATAGCTGGACTAGCTATATTAATTTCAGAAAAAGCTGATTATCAGAATATGGAAAATTATCAGGGATAAAGACAGAGAATTACATGAAGATAAAAAGGTCATCTCTCCAACAAGATAAAGCAATCCTTAACACAAATGCATCTAACAAAAGAACATCAAAACACTTGAGGGAAAAGAAAGTGATAGAACTGGAAGGAGAAATAGATGGCTCTGCTATTATAATCCATCCCTCTATCAGTATCAGTAAATTCAGCAGGTCAAAAATGGATAAGGATGTAATTGAAAAGAATAGTATCATTAATCTAGTTGATCTAACCAACATTTATTGAAAAATTGATTCAACAACAGCAAATACAAATTCTTAAGTTCACATGAACATTCACAAACATAGATCCAATTCTGGGACATAAAATACAGTGCAACAGATTTATAAGAATAGAAATCAACAAATGGTGCTGGGACAATTGGATCAGTTCAGTTCAGTCACTCAGTCATGTCTGACTCTTTGCAACCCCATGGACTGCAGCACACCAGGCTTCCCTGTCCAGCACCAACTCCCGGAGTTTACTCAAACTCATGTCCATTGAGTCGGTGATGCCATCCAACCATCTCATCCTCTGCTGTCCCCTTCTCCTCCCACCTTCAATCTTTCCCAGCACTAGGATCTTTTCCAATGAGTCAGTTCTTTGCATCAGGTGGCCAAAGTATAGGAGTTTCAGCTTCAGCATCAGTCCTTCCAATGAATATTCAGGACTGATTTCCTTTAGGATGGACTGGTTGGATCTCCTTGCAGTCCAAGGGACTCTCAAGATTCTTCTCCAACACCACAGTTCAAAAGCATCAATTCTTTACCACTCAGCTTTCTTAATAGTCCAACTCTCACATCCATACATGACTACTGGAAAAACCCATAGCTTTGACTAGACGGACCTTTGTTGGCAAAGTAATGTCTCTGCTTTTTAATATGCTGTCTAGGCTGGTCATAACTTTTCTTCCAAGGAGCAAGTGTCTTTTAATTTCATGGCTGCAGTCACCATCTGCAGTGATTTTGGAGCCCCCAAAAAAGTCTGTCACTGTTTCCATCGTTTCCCCATCTATTTGCCATGAAGTGATGGGACTGGATGCCATGATCTTAGTTTTCTGAATGTTGAGTTTTAAGCCAACTTTTTCACTTTCCTCTTTCACCAAGAGGCTCTTTAGTTCTTTGCTTTCTGCCATAAGGGTGGTATCATCTGCATATCTAAGGTTACTGATATTTCTCCCAGCAATCTTCATTCCAACTGTGCTTCCTCCAGTCCAGCATTTCTCATGATGCACTATATAAGCAGGGTGACAATATACAGTCTTGATGTGCTCCTTTCCCGATTTGGAACCAGTCTGTTGTTCCATGTCCTAACAGTCAGTTCTAACTGTTGCTTCTTGATCTGCACACAGATTTCTTAGGAGGCAGGTCAGTTGGTCTGGTATTTCTGTCTCTTTAAGAATTTTCCACAGTTTGTTGAGATCCACACAGTCAAAGGCTTTGGCATAGACAATAAAGCAGAAGTAGATGTTTTTCTGGAACTCTCTTGCTTTTTTGATGATCCAGCGGATGTTGGCAATTTGATCTCTGGTTCCTCTGCCTTTTTTAAATCCAGCTTGAACATCTGGAATTTCATGGTTCACGTACTGTTGAAGTCTGGCTTGGAGAATTTTGAGCATTACTTTGCTAACATGTGAGATGAATGCAATTGTGCAATAGTTTGAGCATTCTTTGGCATTGCCTTTATTTGGGATTGGAATGAAAACTGACCTTTTCCAGTCCTGTGGCCACTGCTGAGTTTTCCAAATTTGCTGGCATATTGAGTGCAGCACTTTAACAGCATCATCTTTTAGGATTTGAAATAGCTCAACTGGAATTTGATCACTTCCACTAGCTTTTTTCATAGTGATGCTTCCTAGGCCCACTTGACTTTGCATTCCAGGATGTCTGGCTCTAGATGAGTGATCACACCATTGTGATTATCTGGGTCGTGAAGATTTTTTTTGTACAGTTCTTCTGTGTATTCTTGCTACCTCTTCTTAATATCTTCTGCTTCTGTTAGGTCCATACCATTTCTGTCCTTTATTGTGCCTATCTTTGCATGAAAAGTTCCCTTGGTATCTCTAATTTTCTTGAAGAGATCTCTAGTCTTTCCCATTCTATTGTTTTCCTCTATTTCTTTGCATTGATCACTGAGGAAGGCTTTCTTATCTCTCCTTGCTATTCTTTGGAACTCTGCATTCAGATGGGTATATCTTTCCTCTTCTCCTTTGCCTTTTGCTTCTCTTCTTTTCACAGCTATTTGTAAGCCTCCTCAGACAAACATTTTGCCTTTTTGCATTTCTTTTTCTTAGGGATGGTCTTGATCACTGCCTCCTGTACAATGACACAAACCTCCATCCATAGTTCTTCAGGCACTCTGTCTAATTCTAATCTAAGATCTAATCCCTTGAATCTGTTTGTCACTTCCACTGTATAATCCACTTCCACTGTATAAGGGATTTCATTTAGGTCATACCTGAATGGTCTAGTGGTTTTCTCTACTTTCTTATCCACATACAAAAAAATGAAATTGGACTCCTACCTCACATCATATGTAAAAATTAGCTCAAAAAGGATTAAAGAGCTAAAATAAAGAGCTGCTGCTGCTGCTAAGTTGCTTCAGTCGTATCCGACTCTGTGCGACCCCATAGACGGCAGCCCACCAGGCTCCGCCGTCCCTGGGATTCTCCAGGCAAGAATACTGAAGTGGGTTGCCATTTCCTTCTCCAATGCATGAAAGTGAAAAGTGAAAGTGAAGTCGCTCAGTCGTGTCTGACTCTTAGCGACCCCATGAACTGCAGCCTACCAGGCTCCTCCGTCCATGGGATTTTCCAGGCAAGAGTGCTGGAGTGGGGAATTAAAGAGCTAATACTAT
Source organism: Bubalus bubalis (assembly GCF_019923935.1). Taxonomy (NCBI): domain Eukaryota; kingdom Metazoa; phylum Chordata; class Mammalia; order Artiodactyla; family Bovidae; genus Bubalus; species Bubalus bubalis. The sequence continues at coordinate 122,149,626 of NC_059181.1, read as the reverse complement.
AAAATTCTTAGAAAGGCATATCTTCATAGCCTAGATTAGGCAATATTTTTTTAGATATAACACCAAAATATAAGCAAAGTAGATAAAATAGATATATCGGACATCATAAAAATTAAACAAAATAAAAATTTTTGTGCTTCAAAAGATAGCATCAAGTGAGTAAAAAGAAAACCCACAAAATGGGAGAAATTTTTTTCAAATCACACGTTGGATAAGAGTATATAATGAAGAATGTACAAAGAAATATTGCCACTCAAAAATGAAAAGATGAATTAACTCACATAAAAAATGGACAAATGATTTGAGTAGATGTATTTCCACAGAAGATATTAAAATAGCCAAGAAGTACAGGAAATATCATTAGCCCTTAGAGAAATGGAAGGTGACTGCTACTAGTAAGGGGTTTCTTTTGAGGGTGATGGAAATATTCTGACCTAAACAGAGATGATGGTTGCACAACATTATATATACACAACCACTGAGTTGTACATTTTTAAATGGTGAATTTATGGTATGTTAATCATATCTCAATAACGAGACAAGTAACCCAGTTTAACAACAGGTGAAGGATCCGAATAGACATTTCCCCAAATGAAGGTACACCAATTGCCAATAAGCACATGAAAGATGTTCAACATCATGAGTCATTAGGGAAATGCAAATCAATATCACAATAAGGTATCATTTCATACCCTTTAGGAAGGCTATAATCTATAATCAAAAAGACTAATGATAACAAATGTTGGTGAGGATGTGGAGAAAGTATTAGTAGGAATATAAATTGGTGCAGCCACTTGGAAAAGTCTCACAGTTCCTCTAAAAGTAAAACAGAGTTACTGTATGACCCACCAATTTCACTCCTAGGTATCTACCCAAAAGAAATGAAAACATGTCCACACAAAGACTTGTACATGAGCCTTCATAATAACACCATTCACAATCCATATGTCCACAAGCTGGTGAATGGAAGAACAATATGTGGTATTCATACAATGGAATGTTTTTCATTATATGACAATTTAAAAAGCAGTGTACTGATAAGTGAAACAGCACTGATGAATCTTGAAAACATTATACTGAGTGAAAGAAGCCAGACACAAAAGGCCATATGTTGTGTGATTTCACTTAAATGAAATGTTCAGAATAAGCAAATCCATAGCGACCTAAAGTATTTCAGTGGTTGCCTTGGTCTGGCAATGGAGAGTCACTGCTAATGAGTATGGGTTTGTTTGGAGAATGATGAAAATCTTCTAATATTGATCATGGTGATGGTTGCACAACTCTGAATTTACTTAACACTTTAAATGGGTGAATTGTATAGTATGTGAATTATATCTCAATAAAGCTGTTATATTAAAAAGGAAATGGTAATATTTTATTTCTTAAGTACATAAGTGTTCATTTTATGATAATCCTTTAAATTTGCATTTAGAGTATTCTCTTTGTAGGTGAAACACATGCCTCCATAAAAACTTTTTTTTAGAAGTCTGACAGACCTGGATTCTAATTCTGGCTCAAGCACTTAACAGTTATGAGTACTTGGGCAGATTACTTAACCTTCCAATGTCTTATCTGTAAAGCAGAGATGGTAATAATAGTAACTCTATCATAGGCTTTTACATCATGTGCTTGGCACATTGTCAGTGTTATTATTAGCTCTAAGCAGTTGAGCCACTTGCCTAAATAATCCAGAGTCACGGCTTCTTTCTTTAAACTCCAACGTCCATATTTGCTATTTCATAAAAATTCACAACTTTCATCAGGGAAGTAAAACTGACCTCCAAGGAGAACCTACTGAATTCTACCTTCAAAATGCCCTTACATAACAGCTCTATAAAGCCAATCAAGCCCTTCACAAAACAGAACAAAACCAAAGTTTCCATCACTTTCTGAGGGTTGGTGTCAACTAGCGTTCCAGGTTGGCTCTGGGAGTTCAAGTCAAATTAAGAGAAAAATCTTTTCTGTCTTGAGCAGCCTCCAGAATCATGTTGGTCTGAATCTAGACTCTGAGTTCACTCATAAGAGCCTCTGCGTGTTGTTCTTCCTATTGTCCCACCTGGATTTCTAGCACACAGTTTCAAAGTCAAAACTGTCTTCAAGCCTATCCTACCGAATCCTGGTCCCGATGACTATATCAGTGAATGTGTCAAGGATGAGTTGTCAGAGGGTAAGGAAGGGCAGGAGAGACGTGAGCTCAGCTGGATCCCTTGTAAGGACTCTTAAAGGAGACAGTGTTCTGCTGTTCTCCATGAATCCGAAAGCTTATATTCGTGTATAATTATAATCTGAGATCTTTGCTTAAAGTACGTGACACATAATTTCATGTCTATTTCTCTCAAGAATCTACGCTCCATGAGGGAAGGGACCTTCTCTTCCCTGTTCACAACTGGATCCCCATCAGCTACTATAGGACTTTGCACATAGTAGGTGCTCAATAAATTACCTGTTACATGAATGGGCAATAAAACCATATAACAATGAATTGATTTCTGGTATGATGAAAAGGGATAATCAAGAGTTCGGAAGGAGACTCTAGATTTCCAAATAGGTAGTCCGAGGAAAAGGTATCATTGCAAAACAGCTTTTGGAGGGAAATGTTAATAATTTACCTGTGCTGGGTGAGCACATTTACAGCTGAAGGATGATTTGCACAGTAAGCCAGATACATAGATTTAAAATGAGGCATGAGGCTCAGAAGACAACCACCTACTTTGTGTTGGTTTTCTGGAAACCTGTAAGTAAAACAAGTGGAACACACAATGTAACAGAAAACAAGATAAAGGAAGGTGATTTCTACTAAACCTGGCAACATGCAAACCTTTTGAATTCTTTTGCCAAAGTTAAAAAGAAACTTCTATATTATAACCATTTTATCTATGAAATGCAAGTTCTTGGCCACTGCTTTAAACCCCAGCCACCAAACATAGCTCCAATACATAGAGTCAGATACTTATTTTGCATTAATAGGGGTTTTAAGATGCTTATTCAAATTACAATATTCAAATTTAGCCAGACACACTAAAAATACTCTTGATTAATTTACATGAAGTTCAAGTACAGATAGTTTAGTTGGTAAAAAATCTGCCTGCAATGCAAGAGACCCTGGTTCGATTTCTGGGTTGGGAAGATCCACTGGAGAAGGGATAGGCTACCCACTCTAGTATCCTTGGGCTTCCCTGGTGGCTCAGCTGGTAAAGAATCTACCTGCAATGTGGGAGACCTGGATTCGATCCCTGGGTTGGGAAGATCCCCTGGAAAAAGGAACAGCTACTCACTCCAGTCTTCTGGCCTGGAGAATTCCATGGACTGTATAGTCCATTGGGTCACAAAGAGTCGGACATGATGGAGCAACTTTCACTTCACTTCACTTTAAGTACAGACAAAACTAACTGAATCCAGAAATGATGCATCACAAAGAAGTGTTATGTAGTCTTGGTGGCAGTTGCTAGGCAAGGTGACATCCAGATGTTTAAAATTACAAGTCACCTATCTTAGTTTGCAAAAAACTCAGAAAAACACAAGAAAAAAATTACTTGGAATTCCACCATTCAGAGATATCGATTATAATAATTTTGGCTCATTCTTTGGACTCTTCTATGTATTTCTATATAAAATGGAAAACAAAGATGACAAATCTAGATGGCAATCTGCTCTTAGTCACCATCTTTCCATACCAATCATCTGGATCCCTACAGCATTTGGAGTGGCTCTTGAGGTCTCCTTGTGAGGGCTCTCGCCAGCTTCCTCCGTGGACAACCACTTGTGCTTCACAAAGTTCAAGAAACAGGCAATTGCCCCCAAGTTCCCTATAGACAATAAAAGTCACCAATGTCTGAGATCCACCACTTGGACAACTAATCTTGCTCCAGAAGCAAATTCCTTGATGATCATCACAGTTCACTCTGCAGTATGAAGTTGAACACCTCAATGATCTAGCTAGCCTTCAATGATGTATTGTGCTTCACATAAAGGTATTACTTGGAAAAGTAATTCCCTATGTACGAATTATCATCTAATAGATGATAAAGGCATCATCTATAGTCAATTTAGACCTTATTTGTCAACATAATTCTTAAATAAAGCCAGAAGTAATTGACTAGATGTAGAACACTGATAAGCAACTAGTGGTCTGACACTGTGAATACCACCACCTAGTGAATTTTCTCTGTTGTTGTTATTGTATAGTTGCTCAGTCATGTCCAACTGTTTTGCGACCCCATGGACTGTATGTAGCGTGCCAGGCTCCTCTGTCCATGGGATTTCCCAAGCAAGAATACTGGAGTGGGCTGCCATTTCCTTCTCCAGGGACTCTTCCTGACCCAGGGATTGTACCCCAATCTCCCACTGTGCAGGCAGATTCTTTATCACTGAGCCACCAGGGAAGTCCAGATTTTCTCTGTACTGGGGCAATTTACTAAAGTTGTAATAAAGGTATAAATGCATAAATACAAAGTGCCCATATCTAAGACAACAGTCAAAAGAAAACAAAGCACACATTTAAAAAACCCAATGTTGCTAGCTATCTTAATGGCAATGTGAGACACTTACTTTGAACATTCTTCCAAGGCTTGGCAGAGCGTCTGTTGAAATGTACATACTTCCTCGAAGTTTCCCAATAAAGATGTAAACTCCACAGTACTCAGACTGAAAAATAGATATATGCAGCTTCAGTGAAGAGAACTTGGGGATGACTTGAGCTATCTCTCTCTAGTCTGGTTAGGCGACAGTTTGCTAGTAACTGGCAAATGGGACAAAAGAAGCAATTCTTATATTTTAACTTTTGCTTCTGAATTGACACCAACTCTGTGGTCTTAAGCAACTTTCTAAAACTTCTTTCCTTGGTTTCCTTTTCTATGACAAGAATAATGATCCTAAAGAAATGAGTGTTTACAAGGGACATTAGGTATTTTACAAAGTGAGGAGTAAATGAGTAACAAGTGCTTAACATCTGAGCATTGACAGAGAACAGATTGGTGGTTGCCAAAGGTGGGGAGAGGGGGTGGGTGGAATGGATTACGGTGGTCAAAAGGTTCAAGCTTCTAGTTATAAAATAAGGAAGGCATAGGGATGGAATGTACGGCATGGTGACCATAGTCAATAATACTGTACTGCATATTGGAAAGTTTCTGAGAGAGTAGGTCTTAAAAGTCCTTATCACAAGAAAAAAATTTTGTAACTATGTGTGATGATAAATGTTAACTAGATTTACTGCAGTGATTATTTCACAATATATACAAATACTGAATCATTACACTGCACATCTGAACTAATATAATGTTTACATGTCAACTGTATCTCAATAAAAAATAAATAAGAATCTAAAGTAGGTAGAATACATCACAGTTGGGAATAAGTGTAAAAACTTTTGAATTCTCTCCCCTAGAGGAGCTGGGACAGTAATTGGAAGATGTTATATATGCCATATAAGGCACAAAGAAAAAGAGCAAAATCCAGCTTCTCTTAAATTAAAAGGCTCATAAATCAACTCAAGGAAATCTGGAGAGGAAGTAGGAGGGAAGAAATACTACTGATGTGTGTGTTTGTTTTTGGAATGGAGTAGAATCAAACAAAGACAAACTGAACAATTTTATCCATCACCTCTGTACTAAGAATTTTCTCATCTTTTCTTCTCATATCGGAAAAAAAAAAAAAAAAAAGGAGCCAACCCTAGTATTGCGCTTAACACTGAGGTAAGCATTTTATAAATAACAACTTGTCTTAACCTTACAACAACTTTATGAGATAGATACTATCGCTGTCTCCATTTTACACATAAGGAAACCCACACACAGAGAGGTTAAGCAAATCAGCCAAAGTCACAAAGCCAGCGAATGGTGAAGCCAGAAGTTGAACTCAAACATTCTAGCTCCAGAGTAAATGCTTCTACTTTTTGAGAGAAAACTTTTCTGAAGATTGACTTAAAAGGCCAACGTCTGCCACACGTTATTTCTCCTTAATATAATAATACTAGGGGAGGGTTTCCAGGAGAGTAACTTTTGCTGACAAAGAAAAGGAAGACCCAAACAGACGTTACCAGTAACCCCCAGAGTATAAAAAGCACCCAGTTCCTCCACTCTGATGCCCTCTTGAACCACAAGCTGAAAAACCCCTCTCATGGGTGTCAAAAGTGAAACCGTTTAGGCAGCTTTCCTGGCTGTTGCTCCCCTAGAGCAGCAGGAACTTGACTGAGCACTTAGCTGGGCCCTTCAGGATTAAACAGTAAACAGTCTGCTCTGCTCAAATCACTTCGGGGTCGACAAGGCAGAACCAATGGAAAGTGACTGTAAGTGTGTTTCGAATTTCCATGGAACAGTGCGGCTCTGGCTCGGTTCTCTCACCTTCTCTGCCCTGGCTCTTTTCCTTTCTTTTGTCTAGTTCTTGATTGCTCATCAATCACTCCTTTATTTGAAGTCTTACCATCTCTGCTGTCAGCTTTAACACATCAGTTTCCCTCTCCTCCTCTGCCTGTCACCTCTAGAACACAGACTCACATTTCACTCAGTGGCAGGAGATACAGCGGGTTGAATCTGGCCACTGACTGCCCATGTGATGGGCAGGGCAGTGAGCCTCTCTGGGATTTGGTTTTCTTATTTATTCAATGAGGAAAGTCATTTCTTCCAGGGCACTAGACCCAATGATTCACTGAAATTCCATTCAGCTCTAAGAACTATGATTCACAGAGCACTTCATACTTTACAAAATAATAACAAAAGCTACTTTGTTGTTGATCATTTAAACTCTGACAAAACACAGGAATACAAAATCCTTTCATACTGAAGTAGGATTCCCACAGTGTCATGAAAATAACCAAGTGGGAAATTTAATAGGACATTATGTCTAAGCAAGAATGGTTTAGAAAAAGGGAGAAAATAGTGAAATACATCATTAAACTTATTTAAGCTAGAAGCCAACAATTTAGGTAATTGTTTGGCAAAAAATATACTCAAACTGAAGTAAAAGAAGAGGCTTCTGTCCTCCACTCTACGTATCAACTGCTAAATTTTCTATTTGACTTAAATCATAATCTCTAGGAAAGTTTAATCCATTAAAATAAAAACACACAAATGCAGTTGGACATTATTTGTTACAAGCACCAAAAAAATGAGTGGTCAACAGTTTTATTTTGTGAAAAGTAAGTTTACAATTCAGGCCTTCAGATTTCCATGACAAGAATAAGGTTTGAATGTTGGATTGTGAAAAACATTCTAACATCTCTTTCTCATTCACTTTGGCCTGGGTGAAATACTGGCTTGAATGCCTCTTAGGAACACTCACAAAATGCCACACTTTTTCCACTCTCAGAGCATGGGAAAGAGTTTCTGCTCTGGCAAGCAAAGGTCACAGCAAGCAGAAGAATTTCCAGTATCTGTGCTTTTTGCATAAAAACATCAGCAAGTCCTTTTTCTGGAAGGTAAAACCAAATATATCCCTTTAAAAACGGACAAGACAAAAATGGTGACAGACAGAAAAGCAGATCGACTCATTCCCGCCAGAGCCAGAAGAGAGAGAAACTCAAGCTCTCCAAAAGCAACATCTTGCATAATTTCTGTTGCCTTGACCATGTTCTTGGCAACCTGTGATCTGTGGAAATTCTTCTAAAGGGCAAAATCAATTATTCAGTGACATAAGAGTAATGACTCCATATGCTGACATTATCTTGCTTTGCTTAGTGAGAGGTTTAAAATATAAAACTTACTTGTTATTGGACTGCAGGGGTCTTAAGTAAGTAACAAGAAGAGACTGCAGTTCTTTAGCATAATCTTTTTCAGTGTCCAAGATATTCTGTAACACCTATGGAGAAACAAAGATCAAGGTATTGTAATTGTCAGAAAAGTCCAAAATAAAATACAGTTTTAGATCTTTTAATCAAATTATAAGAAAGGAAAGTCCTATTTACTTAGGCTAGCAGTGTGAGTAAGGAACACAAAATCTGAATGCATTCTAGCAAACTAATAATTGCATGACAATTGGTTATATTGCATAACTCATACATGTTTTTTCAGAATTACCTTTATTTGGAGGGGCCCTACCATTTACACAGTATGGCTCAGAATGCTTTTGTGTGCTTTAAATTATTTTATCCTCAGTAAAAGTCTCAGCTAACAAAGGATCATCATTTCCATTTTATGGCTGAGAAGATTGAGACCAACTACCCCAAGACATAGAGATTCAACGTCAGGATAATTTCACGATAACTGATATCAAACACCAAAACAGATTTTTTTAAATGATGTTTTTGAGAAGATCTTTAGGTGACAAAATCTGAGGACACTGAATTTTTAAGCAGGGTTAAAACTGGTTTTTTAATTAAAAGTAAAAAGTGCCAGTATAAACATTTCAAAGAGAAAAAGAAGCTGAAATGTGAGGAATTAAATGAGGGAAATGATGCTTACCAGTATTATTAATGATAGCCCAAAGAAAATCCTCTAGGCAAAATAATCAATAAATAGGTCCACAGTTTCTCTTCCCCCACCAGCCCTGGAGTCATGCCCCATTTCCCAGCCTTTTCTGGAGGCAGCTACAACCTTCATTCCAAGCTCTTAGAGATCCACCAAGCTAACATTTTGGTGTACTTTCTCATATCTCCTAATCCATTCAACACAAATTTACTGAGTGTCTATGTGGTGACAGGGCTTCCCTTGTGGCTCAGCTGGTAAAGAATCCGCCTGCAGTGTGGGAGAACTGGGTTCGATCACTGGGTTGGGAAGATCCCCTGGAGAAGGGAAAGGATACCCACTCCAGTATTCTGGCCTGGAGAATTCCATGGACAGTCCATGGGGTCGCAAAGAGTCGGACGTGACTGAGCAACTTTCACTATGTGGTGACAAAGGCCATACCTGCCCTCAGGGAGTTTCTACTCTATCTGCAGAGGGAGACAGTAAACGGGGGGCTCACAAGACCATGTGAAGCATTCTTAGCCAGGAGAAGCCCCTTAACCTACCAACATGCCAGACGTATACTCACAAGACAGTGCATGATGCTCTGCTTTTGAAAGGTGGAATGGAAAAACCACCTGGAGGTCCAGACAGCTGTGGGTTTTTTTGAAACAACTGAACTGAAGGGTGGTAGTCCAGGCTCTGCTACCAATGAGCAGGTTGCTTCAGTTTTAAGGTTTCACTTGCCTCATCTCAGATTGTGACATTTCACCTACCTCAGGGGCCATTGTGAAGAGGTAAGGGAGACACTGTATGTGTAGGTGCTGGGTGAGTTGGGAAACAGTCCCTTCCAATTTAAAGGGTTAAAAAAAAGGTTCCTCAATGGCAGTTATTGACATTTCAGAGCAGATCACTCTTTGCTGTGAGGGGATGTCCTGTGCACTGCATGACGTTTAGCAACATCACTGGAATCTACCCATCAGATGTCAGCTGCACACCACCCCCTGCCCAAGTATGACAATCAAAAATGTGCCCAGACAATGCCAAATGTCACCTGAAGGGCAATATCACCCCTGGCCGACAAGGACATGGGCTATAGGGGTGGCCCCAATGAGTTGTAGCCCCTCCTCCCAGCCACTCACGTCTACTTTCAGTTTCTCTGTTCCTTAAGGAGGAATGCCTACTCTAAAAATAAGCGTGCATCTAGGGGCCTGGCAGTACCAGTGTGCTGTGAAATTAACCCAATAATGGAATAGAAATGTTACCCCCTACAGGAAGTCAACACACAACAAAGGAAATTAGAAACTATCTTGAGATGAATAAAAAAAAAAAAACACAACGTAAAACACTTGTACGATGCAGTTAAAACAGTGCTTGGAGACTGTAAATAGCTATACATGCCTATATCAAAAAAGAAGAAACAGGACTTCTGGTTTCCACTCCAACATTTAAGGCATTTGCTAGTCATTACTCCATCCTAAAAACAAGCAAATAGCTTTTTAAAAAAATGGGAAAAAGAACTTTGCTTACATTTGTCAGGGAATTGAGGTCACAAGGGAAAAATGATACACTCAAAATTAGAGAAACAGACAAGCAGATAGAGATCATATCTTGCTGGAGCAGAAAACCATGAGAAGCCTCCACAGGAATGGGAAGCAAGGTAGGAAAACGTGAACTGTAATTGATGAGTTGCTGGAGGCTCACTTTGCTGTACACCTTAAACTAACAACACGAACATTGTTAATCAACTATACCCCAATATAAAGTTTTTAAAGAGATATTTTTAAAAGAGTTTTTAAAGAGGTATTTTTTAAAAAGTGGTGCTGGGACCGCTGGATAAGTACGTGCAAAGAAAGAACTTGCACTCCTACTTCACATCATATTAAAAAATTAACTCAAAATGGATGCCGGAGTTAAAATTACAAAACCCTGAGAAGAAAACAGAAGAGGAAATCTTCCTGACCTTGGATTTGGCAATGGATTCTTGGATGACACCAAAAGCACAAGCAACAAGAGACTAAAGATGGATAAATTGAAATTCATGAAAATTAAAAATTTTTATGTATCAAAGGACATTGTTTAGTTGCTAAGTCACGTCCAACTCTTTTGCAACCCCATGGTCTATAGCCCGCTGGCTTCTCTGTCCATGGGATTCCTCAGGCAAGAATACTGGAGTGGATTCATGGCAATGTATGGCAAAACCACTACAATATTGTAAAGTTATTAGCCTCCAATTAAAATGAATAAATTTATTTAAAAAATTAAAAAAAAAGAATACTGGAGTGGTTTGCCATTTCCTTCTCCAGGGGGTCTTCCCAACCCAGGGATCAAATCCATGTCTCCTGTGTCTCCTTTGGATTCTTTACCACTGAGCCACCAGAGAAGCTCACCAAAGGACATTGTCAAGAAAAAGACAACCCACAAAATGGGGAAAATATTTACAAATCATGTATTTGAAAAGGGTCTACTATTCAGAATTTACAACTCAACAATAAAAGTAATCAATTAAAGTTGGCAAAGGATTTAAATAGACATCTCGCCAAAGAAGATATACAAATGGCCAATATGCACATAAAGAGATAGTCAACATAGTTAACTACTGCTGCTGCTGCTGCTAAGTCGCTTCAGTCGTGTCCGACTCTGTGCGACCCCATAGACAGCAGCCCACCAGGCTCCGCCGACCCTGGGATTCTCCAGGCAAGAACACTGGAGTGGGTTGCCATTTCCTTCTCCAACGCATGAAATTGAAAAGTGAAAGTGAAAGTGAAGTCATGTCTGACTCTTAGCTACCCCATGGACTTCAGCCTACCAGGCTCCTCCATCCATGGATTTTCCAGGCAAGAGTTCTGGAGTGGGGTGCCATTGCCTTCTCCGAGTTAACCGCTAGGGAAATGCTAATCAAAACCACAATACTACTTTACACTTAGTAGAGTGGCTATAATAAAAAGAAAAAGTAGAAAATAAAAAGGGCTGGTGAAGATATGGAGAAACTGGAACCTTCATACATTGCTGGTGGGAAAGTCAAAAACCTTCTATGGAAAGTAGCTACTGTGGACAGTTCGGCAGTTCCTCAAAAAGTCAGACATAGAGTTATCATATGATCCAGTAATCCATTACTAGAAAAAATGAAAAAATATTTCTATGTAAATATTTGCACATTGATTTTCACAACAACATTATAAATACTAACCCAAAGGTCCATCAGGTGATGGTTGGATACACAAAACCTATTATATCCATACAATGGAAGATTAATCAGTCAAAAAAAGCAATGAGTTACTAAGACACAACGTGGATGAACCTCGAAAATGTTATGCTAAGGAAGAAGCCAGACACAAAAGAACAAAGACTGTATGATTCAATTTATATGAAACATCCAGAATAAGGAAAACCTACAGAGAGACAGAAAGTAGATTAGTGGTTGTTAAGGGCTGGAGGGAGTGAGTACTAATGGGTACAGGGTTTCTTATTGAGGTGATGAAAATGTTATAAAATAAGATGGTGGTGATCATCACATAACTGTTAACTTGCTAAAAATCAGTGAATTGTATACTTTAAAGTGGTGACTTTTGTGGTATGTGAATTATATATCATTGTAGCTGTTATCTTAAATTCAAAGGACAAATTTCTCATCTGTTCATGGAAATTTTTCTGTTTTTTCTCTGAGTTCAAGTCCTTATCCAGTAGAATGCCCTTCCAAACTCAATTTGTCCATCCTTACACCTCTCTGCCCAGTTGAGCTGTTGTTCACTGCAGTGTATTAAATAATCACTTTTACTCACATTCAGCACTAGGATTCATTTTTTATTCTTAGAAATGGAAAGAGCTGCACTAGAATTCAACAGGACCACAGTTATTAAGAGGTAAAACTCTTATACAGATTTCCTTTTTAGCAATATTTGTCTACAGTATTCATATTGAAAGAAAAAGAGGCTGGTGGCTTCCCACTTATATCCAGGAGAGAATGAAGTCAGTTTATCACTTCCTTTGTTCACATTTTTCTGAAGAGACCATGTCTAGTAATGTACCGTCTCAAATCCTCAACCTTGCATTCAAGCACCGTTGTCTGAAACTGTCATACTACCCAGATTATAATGTTCGTTTAAAAAAAAGAAAAACAAAGCGAAAAAGAAAACAAAACACAATCATTGCCTGAGGGAATTTTTAAATTAGAAATTTCAAAGACATTATTAACATCATAAAGTGTGATTTTTTAAGACAATTAAACATCACTACTTTAACTCCAAGGTTGCTATAATTCAACCTCCCTCTCCCTGTTGAAACAGTTTTATTATTTCAACTTCCTTTAAAATGCAATCATCTCAAGTTCTCTTAGGAGAAAGGGCTAAGATTTTGCAAGAAAAGTGCAAACTGCCCTGGTCCAATGGGTTTATTGGAGTGCGCTAAGCGAAGCAGTATTCCAAGGGTTCTATCTGCGCTGCAATCACTCGTACGGACAAACAGAAGCAGGAAGGCAGACACTGCTTACTGCCCTTGACTGAGTTCTGGAGATCTGAACGGAAACATATACTAAACTCATACTGTTGCAAGTTTTGAGGGTGGCTGAATGCTGATTTCAAGGCTTCAATCACCATCTGCAGTGATTTTGGAGCCCCAAAAAATAAAGTCGGACACTGTTTCCACTGTTTCCCCATCTATTTCCCATGAAGTGATGGGACCAGATGCCATGATCTTCGTTTTCTGAATGTTGAGCTTTAAGCCAACTTTTTCTCTCTCCTCTTTCACTTTCATCAAGAGGCTTTTGAGTTCCTCTTCACTTTCTGCCATAAGGGTGGTGTCATCTGCATATCTGAGGTGATTGATATTTCTCCCGGCAATCTTGATTCCAGCTTGTGCTTCTTCCAGCCCAGCGTTTCTCATAATGTACTCTGCATATAAATTAAATAAGCAGGGTGGCAACATACAGCTTTGACGTACTCCTTTTCTTATTTGGAACCAGTCTGTTGTTCCATGTCCAGTTCTAACTGTTGCTTCCCGACCTGCATACAGATTTCTCAAGAGGCAGGTCAGGTGGTCTGGTATTCCCATCTCTTTCAGAATTTTCCAGTTTATTGTGATCCACACAGTCAAAGGCTTTGGCATAGTCAATAAAGCAGAAGTAGATGTTTTTCTGGAACTCTCTTGCTTTTTCCATGATCCACTGGATGTTGGCAATTTGATCTCTGGTTCCTCTGCCTTTTCTAAAACCAGGTTGAACATCAGGAAGTTCACGGTTCACATGTTGCTGAAGCCTGGCTTGGAGAATTTTGAGCATTACTTTACTAGCGTGCGAGATGAGTGCAATTGTGTGGTAGTTTGAGCATTCTTTGGCATTGCCTTTCTTTGGGATTGGAATGAAAACTGACCTTTTCCAGTCCAAAATCACTGCAGATGGTGATTGCAGCCATGAAATTAAAAGACACTTACTCCTTGGAAGGAAAGTTATGACTAACCTAGATAGCATATTCAAAAGCAGAGACATTACTTTGCAAACAAAGGTCCGTCTAGTCCAGGCTATGGTTTTTCCAGTAGTCATGTATGGATGTGAGAGTTGGACTATAAAGAAAGCTGAGCACCGAAGAATTGATGCTTTTGAACTGTGGTGTTGGAGAAGACTCTTGAGAGTCCTTTGGACTGCAAGGAGATCCAACCAGTCCATTCTAAAGGAGATCAGTCCTGGGTGTTCTTTGGAAGGACTGATGCTAAAGCTGAAACTCCAGTACTTTGGCCACCTCATGCGAAGAGTTGACTCATTGGAAAAGACCCTGATGCTGGGAGGGATTGGGGGCAGGAGGAGAAGGGGACGACAGAGGATGAGATGGCTGGATGGCATCACCAACTCGATGGATGTGAGTTTGGATGAACTCCGGGAGTTGGTGATGGACAGGGAGGCCTGACGTGCTGCGATTCATGGGGTTGCAGAGTAGGACATGACTGAGCAACTGAACTGAACTGAATGCTGATTTTACAAGCTAGATTGACAAAGGTGATTAATAAGTCCTTCGTTAAATAATGCAAAATGTGTTTGAATGATGATGTACTGAACAGTATTGCCCTTGCTGTGGTGTGATTAGTAGAAATGCTCATCACGGTGGATGCCTAAGATTCTTTCCCAAATTCACTTGGACTTTTATTGCTTTCCTCAATCTCAATAGACCAACTGATGAACTTTGGAGACTGGTTCTTTATTTTTCAGGCCACAGGGCATCTACTGTAAAAGGATTAAAAAGGGAAGCAGACAGAGAAGGCTATGTGTTCCCAAACAGAAGGCCTCAGTGGTGAGTCAGAAGGCAGGGAGTTTGGCAGGCCAACCAACTTTAGAGCAGTACAATCTGATTGAGATGAAATCCACTCAATACTAAAATAGACTGTCCAGACATTGCCTTTGCTTCCCTGACTCCTTCTTCACAAGGACAACGGACTATCCTTTTGCTCAATTAACCTTTGACTAAATTCAAAATAAAACAGATGGTTAGAAGCCATAGAAAAAGAGGTAGAGGCCTTTTGAACCTCTATCCTAGGCTATTGATTTTCCAGTAAAATATATTTCCTCCATTTCCTGGAAAGGCTTTAGAGTGAATTCATTTTTATAACTCTGTTTTCCAAAGGGAACGAATCATATAGGTCTGAGGAAATTATTTTAAGGGGCTAAAATGCAGAAACAAAGGCTGACTATAGAGATACATCCCATGATAAAGGAAAACTATAACGGCCTTAGGAAAACTTAAATCTAAGCCAAACCACTGTGTTATAGGAATTCTGAGATAATTATGATGCCTACAAAAAATGAGTTTGTGTTGGTAAACTACTATGAAACAGGAAAGGGCAATACATTATTGTATTTATACAATATTTGGCTTATATGACAGAAGAGCCACCTGCTTACATTCAAGTGCAGTGGTCAATTTCACTTCTCCAAGTCCTTGGTTTTCACAAAACAAGCAGCACCATGCCCTGTAATTGACAGACTCAGCAAAACAGAATTGGACTCTGAAAACTCTCATTATCTCCCCAACTTCAGGTGGAAGACATGGATGGATGAGTCAAACAGGAAATAAGAAGGCAAAAAAGAATATGGCATATGGAGAAGGAATAAATGGATAGATAGGTAAGGTAGTTTAGATTAGTGGTTTAAAAAAGAGAGAATGCACAGAAGTTTTTTAGGGCAGTGAAATTACCCTGAACAACACTAAAGGTAGATAGATGTCATTATACATTTGTCCAAACCCCTAGAATGTCCAACATCAGGAGTAATGGCAATGTCAACTCTGGACTTTGGTGCTAATGATGTGTCAATATAGGTTCATCAATTGTCACAAACATACCACTCTGATGGGACATGATGATAGTGGGGGAGGCTATGCATGTGTAGGGGCAGGGGTATACAAGACATCTCTCCATTTTGATCAGTTTCACCATGAAGCTAGAACTGCCCTAAAATATAGTTTTCTTTTTTTAAGAAGGGTAGATAAGCACTAGAAAGGTAGAGAAAAAAATCTTTCCACCTTTCCTACCAAATGGAGGCACTGAAGACAGACTGGTTAGGCATCTGCCATACATTACAATAAAGTAGAAGAAAGTTAGAAAAAATAAACGATACTGGCCCTTACTTATTATATTTGCCTATTTGGCTGTAAGGAAATATCTCTACAGATATACAGTTGCAGACAGAGGCAACTTCCAGAGTTTAGTACAGGCAAACCTCGTGTTATCGCACTTTGCTTCATTTCACTTTGCAGGCATCGTGTTTTTTCACAAACGGAAGGTGTTTGGCAGCCCTGAATCAAGCAAGTCTACTGGCGCCATTTCTCCAACAGCATTTGCTCACTTCAGGTCTCTGTGTCACTTTTGGTAATTCTCCCAAGAGTCTACACTTTATTGTTATTATTACATTCATTGCGTGATCAGTGATCTTTGATATGACTACTGCAGAAAGATTACAACTCGCTGAAGGCTTAGATCATAGCATTTTTAACAATAAAATATTTGTTAATTAAGGCGTGTACATTGTTTTTTAAGACGTAATGCCATTGCACACTTAATAGATGACAGTAGAGCATAAACAGGGACTTCCCTGGAGGTCCAGTGGTCAAGACTTCACGCTTCCACTGCAGGGGGCACGGGTTTGATCCCTGGTTGGGGAACTAAGATCCTACATGCTGTGCAGCATGGTCAAAATTTTTTTAATTAAAATTTAAAAATTGGATAGGACTTAAAAGAAAAATAAAATGGAAACATAACTCTTATATGCACTGGGAAACCAAACAACTCATGTAACTCAGTTTCTTGCGATGCTCTGGAATCAAATGGGCCTTCCCAGGTGGCTCTAGTGGTAAAGAATCTGCCTGCCAAAGCAAGAGACTCAAGAGATATGGGTTCTGTCCCTGGGTTGGGAAGATCCCCTGGAGAAGGGAATGGCGACCCACTCCAGTATTCTTGCCTGGGAAATCCCATGGACAGAGGAGCCTGGCGGGCTACAGTCCATGGGGTCACAAAGAATCAGACATGACTGAGTGACTGAGCACTCACGGAATCATATCTGCAATATCTTTGAGGGGTGCTTGTATCAGTGAGCCTGGACTATTTGTGGCAGCACAAAGGACCACATGCTTACAGTGGGCTGCACTTGTTGCAATAAATAAGGAATTTCACCCTCTGAGAGGCATTTTGATGGGAATGGAAGAGAACGCAGTCCCTTCTGCAGGGACAGGTTGCAGGCACGCACATTCTTGCCGGGATGAATATGACTCCCCTTCCAGCTCTTCTCTGCTTATCTAAGCCCTAACATGCCCTCAATCCTCTCTGCCATTCAACTTTTTCCTGTTGCTGTTGTTGTTTAGTTGCTAATTCATGTCTGACTCTCTGTGACCCCATGGATTATAACCCGCCAGGCTCCTCTGTCCATGGAACTGTCCAGGCAAGAATATGGGAGTGGGTTGTCATTCCCTTCTCCAGGGGAGTTTCCCGACCCACAAATCGAACTCGCGTCTCCTGTACCTCCTGCATTGGCAGGCAGATTCTTTACCACTGATACACCTAGGAAATCCAATATTTTCCTTTATTGATTTTTGAATTTTAGTTTAGTGAGTATCAGAATCGCCTGTGAGGAATGGAGAGAAAGCAGCTGAGGGAACTGTTTAAAAATGCTGTTTACTAGGACCTATGGCCAAAGATTCTGATGTAACAAGCCAGATGTGGATCCCAGATATTTACAGTTTTAATGGTCTCCCTGGGGGCTTTCAAATGCAAAAGATTTCCCAGCCACATCTGGAGCAACTCATCTTAGGACAGTTTGTCACTTGACATCATTGCCTGCCATGTGGCTTACGCCACGTCGGTCCTGTCTTCCCGGTGAGACCATGGATGCCAAGACCTGAGCGCTGCATGCAAATGAACCCTGACAACTAAGCTACATAGTTTCCTCTTTCTTTTCTTTTTTTTCAGTTTTATTGCGATCTAATTGACAAATAAAAATTATATATATTCAAGATATCTTACTTGACATTTTGATGTATGCACACATTGTGAAATGAGCACCACGATCAAGCTAATTAACACATCCATCACCTCACATAGTCACCATTGTCTTTTGTTCTTCTTTATTTTTAATCCCTCCTGGCACATAACATCAACTTACAATAGGCAAAGACAGCCACTGAGCAGATTATTAGAAAAATAACTCATAGAAAACGATGTGCTTTTGTTCAATGGTAAGAGACGTTTAACAAATGACAGGGAATTTTTAGGACAATGAAGGAACCAAAGTCAGGAGCAACAAAAGCCTCCTTTAGGCTGTCATGTCCCTAAAGGATGCTAAACTCCCTTTCAAAACAACCAGCTAGGAGAGGCCAAGCCTCAGTTTGATACATTAAACATGCCTCATGGCAGATGTAGGTCCGAGTTGGGCTCCCTACGTCACTTTGATCATACTGGAGAACTTCTAAACATTTCGGAACTGATGTGCCACTAGAAGCAAACTGAGGCTTAAATGGGTCCGAGATCAGCTGATAATCCCTCAGAAACTTGAAAAAGGGGAGAGAATGTGTGCAGACCTGCAAATTCCAAGAGGTCTCTATCCTGCCCAAGCTTACAGGATGTGAGAGTTAATTTTATGTATCAACTTGGTTGGGTCATGAGATGCCCAGATTAAATACTATTTCTGGGCAGGTCTGTGAGAGTGTTTCCAGATAAGGTGAACTTTGAACCAGTAGCCTGAGTAAAGCAGATTGCCCTCCCCAATGTGCATCATCCAATCTGTTGGCCTGAATAGAACAAAAAGGTGAAGGAGGGGAGAATTGGCTCTCTTTGTACCTCACTGCTTGAGCTGGAACATCTGCTGCCTGAGGACTGGAATTTACACCCTTAGCTCTCCTAGTTCTCAGGCCTTTAGACTCAGACTGAACTACACCACCACCTGTCCTGGGTTTTCAGCTAACACATGGCAGATCATGGGACTTCTCAGCCTCCATAATCATACAAGCCAATTCCTTGTATGTATCATTTGTTCTGTCTCTCTGGAGAACCCTGACTAATACACAAGACCAAAATAAAGAAAGCATTTAGACTAGCGAGGACTCCCTGAATGAAGAGCATAAGAACATATCTGATCACAGTATCGTCAGGGTGTGAGAACAAAAAATCTCCATGAAGGAGAAATAATGAAGAAGACATAGTTCCTGTTTTATTTTTAGCTATATTTATATTTAAACAGGCTATGTATATGTATATATGTATACACACACCCACACATCAAAGAAAGTTTGGCATCAGATTCAGCAAGATGTTAATGATGATCATCTCTGAGTGGTGGAATTATAGGTGATATTTATTTTCTTCTTTATACTGTTCCTGCACTGTCTGATTTTTTAATCATTATTTATATAATAAAAAAATTCTTCCTGTTTTTAAAAAAAATGAAGTAAAAATCAGACACTAGTGCTCTTACAGAACTAGCAACGGAAAACATCTACAATTAATGACTCTTAGGAAGAAGAGCTAATGTGAGATGAGATGGGGACACCTTACATATGGGTGAACTTGATTTTTCAGATCTCCAAATACTGTGGGTGAGTATTCAGGTATTCAACACAGATTGGGAGGGTGATCAGAACACTCGGAACATATTTTGAATTTGTTGCTGCTAAAAATTTGCCTAAATACTCAAAAACGTAGATTTTTAAAAAACACCAACTAGCCCAAATCACTTCACATGCATATCTAATTACAATAGTAAGTCCAACTGGTCTCAATAATCCAGCAATATTCATACTACAGCTCTACAGTTCTTTCTCAGGCCATCATGGGCTCCCCAAGACCTTTTGGGTTTTTTTAAATTAAGTTTGGTTTGAGAAAAAATTTAAATATATATCTATTTTTTGGCTCAACAATTTAACTTCTAGGACTCCACCTTACAGATCTTTATACGCTTTGCCAAAGTTACACACAGGATGTTCACTGCAGAATTGTTTATAACAGCGAGACGTGGAAATAAGGTACATGGACTCCAACAGGAGATGGGTGATAGAAACTGCGGTACATCTTGAGTTGGTATTTAGTATAGATAGGACTTGTATAATGCCCATAAGAATCACAGAGGTTAGTCTGCCTTGGATAATCCCAGTGAAGTTGCTCAGTCGTGTCTGACTCTTTGTGACCCGTGGACTGTAGCCCACCAAGCTCCTCCGTCCATGGGATTCTCCAGGCAAGAATACTGGAGTGGGTTGATAGACTCAGCAGAGGCAGAGAGAGAGTCAAAGCCGAGTGATTGTATGCTCCAGACCGGCAGGGAGAAGCAGCTATTGTAACACTTTCATTCACCATTTGACTGCACCCTTCCATTAAAAATTTAATCATTGGGGTTCACCTGGAAGCTAAAAGAAATGGTCAGGACCAGAGGTGGGGTGGGGGGGATTGTGTGAAGGTGGTAAAAAGGTACAAACTCACAGTTATAAGTACTAGGGATATAAAGTACAACATGATAAATATAATTGACACTGCTGTATGTTCTTTATGATTATTGTTAAGATAGTATATCCTAAGAGTTCTCATCACAAGGAAAACACATTTTTTTCTATTTCTTTGATTTTGTAACTCTATGAGATCATGGATATTCAATGACTTACTGGGGTCATCATTTCATGATGTATGTAAGTCAAATCATTATGCTGTACACCTTAAATTTTCAGTGTTGCATGTCAATTTTTTCTCAATAAAACTAGAATAAAAAAGAAAATGCAAGGCAAATAAATAATTGAAAATATGATAACCTTAACTGACAACTCAGAACACAAATTGTGTAGATAGCATGATTACAACTACATTGGGGTTCTCTGGTGGCTCAGAGGTTAAAGCGTCTGCCTGCAATGTGGGAGACCTGGGTTCGATCCCTGGGTCGGGAAGATCCCCTGGAGAAGGAAATGGCAACCCACTCCAGTATTCTTGCCTGGAGAATCCCATGGACGGAGGAGCCTGGTGGGCTACAGTCCACAGGGTTGCAAAGAGTCAGACACGACTGAGCGATTACACTTCACTTCACTTCAATGATATATAGCTATATATGTATAGGAAATGCATCAAAATATTACCAGTTTTTTAAAAAAAAGATCAGGGATGAAGAGAGAAGGGAGCCTAGCTCTGTTCGGTGATATATTTTAACCTCAGAAATGTAAAAGGAAAATAGTGACAAAATTATCCCCTGTGATTATTGTCCATGCTACCTATGAAGTTCCTACCTGATTTTTCACACCAACTACTGTTCATGTCATCATTATGAAGCAAACTCACTGAAGAATGATATTTCATTTTTTGAAACCAAATGTATAGAAAGATTTTAAAACTCTTGAGGGACTCCCCTGCCGGCCCAGTGGTTAGGACTCTGCACTTCAACCTCAGGGGGCACGGGTTCCATCCCTGGTCTGGGAACTAAGCTCCTGCAAGCCACACAGTATAGCCAAAAAATAAAATAAAAACTGTTTATCCATGCACACAATGAAAGGAGTTGGCAGCAAAAACACACATAGAACATTAGGTGAAAAGTGAAACTATATTTCAGCTGTGATGAGGAAGATGACAAGGCTACCAAACAGGGAGACTTCGGGGTTATGAGGACTTGACCTTTTCATTAGTGACTGGGCCAAGTCTGGAAAGAAGACACGGAGGAAAACAGAGTAGATTAAGGGAAATTATACAATTTCTTTTTCAAACAGGAACTTATTTTGAGTATTGCACATGCCCTATTTATAGCTTATATATTTTGTCATATCTGTGTTCAAGCCAGAGCCATCTTATTCCTCCCTCTGTGCCAAAGGACAGTCTTCCCTTAGGGCTGTCCTCAAGAACAAGGTTGATAATATTTCCAAGGATATCATAGCAAATTGATTGATTCTGAAATAAAATCACACTATGCAATCATGTAAACTTTACTCCATTAAAGGAACTTGGGGATTCACCTCCTATCTGTAAGGCGAGCTCTAACTGCTGAATTTCCCCATAATGTCGACATATCAGCCAATTTCTCCTTTGTTGCAGTTTAAAAGGCCTTGCTCTGAATCTTTGTGCTACCCTTAAATTACTCAGTACAGTGGATGTAAAACTTCTAGACATCTGTAAGAAACCTACAAGTAGAAGAGTTCCATTATAATGAAGCTGACATTAGACCCTTGCAATGCAACTTTATCCAGTCTTCCATTGGTGTTGCCTCAACACTTCAGTGGTTCTCCATATAGAGAGTCAAGAAAATTTTTGTTCATCATCTGAACACTCACCACAGTATAATAATTCTTGGTAAGTGGAGTCGCTTCAAATCCTTTGACAGCTTTGGGGGAGAGAGGTCTCTCTGTGAAAAAGACATTTAAATTATGTTAATATCACACAAGTCTAAGATGAACATTTTATAACATAGGTCAACTAACATATAAATATTGTCAAGTGGAAGGCTCAAAGGAAATATATGTTTCTAAACAAGTGAAGCTATAATCTTACTAAACTACAGATGGTCAAGTCACAGCTTCTTAATGACAGGGTCAAGGCAAGAACTTCAGATCCAGTTTGGGCTGTTTCTTCACTCATCTGCTTCTCCATTTGACTTATTATAAAACAGATAAGCAAAGGAATGCTAACCAAATACGTTATGTTTGTAACTTGCAACTAACCATACAAGAATAACATAATACAGATAATAGCAGCCATTCTTTCTTGGGGCTGGCTGCTTATTGTGCCCAGAATAAAATAATCAGAATCTTGAATACACTGAAAACTAGCAGGAAATTCTTCTATGTATCATTTTAATATCATTACATTGTGCTATAAAATGTTGTCTTTCTTTTACGAAGTTTGTCTTATCTATTAAACTCATGACTAAGAGATATCCCAGGATGCTTTTTTTAAAAAAACAAAGAAACCACTTAATAAAAATACAGACAGGGGACTTCTTTGGTGGTCCAGTGGCTAAGACTCCTCACTTGCACTGCAAGGGGATCAGGTTCAAACCCTGGTCAGGGAACTAAGATCCCACAAGCCACCTTGTGCAGCCAAAAGAAATTTAAAAAATAAAAAATACAAGACAGCAATCATAAATGTTTAACAGTGTCACTACAGACTATCTTCCTTACTCTCATTTTGTCCTTTGTCTCATTGCTTTATATTCCATTTTTACCTTGCTATATTATATTGTATGCTGCTTTAAATTTCTTCTGAAGTATGGTAGAGTATACATAACCAAGTATTATCATCCGGCCTTGATCTTTCCTTTTCTAAAAGTAATATTTTCTAGTTTTATATCTATGACATTCCACTCCTAAAAAATACAATATATATAAAAGAAAAACCAACAATTAACCCGTCACCAAGAGCTAACCATCACCCACAGTAACGTTTTGAAGTATGTCTTCCTATTCCTTTTATCATGTGTTTGTGAACACACACACACACACAGTGATCTTTCTTAATTCACCTACAGCTTAACTCTCCTATTACAACACTATTTCATGAACATTTTTTCCATTTAATCTTGATTTCTAATGATTTTTATATTTAAAATATCCCTTATGTTTACTTGGCACTTACCAGCTTTTAGGACATTTTATTTGATCTTTACAATGACCCTGTGAGGCAGAGATAATCTTCTCATTTTGCAGAGGTCACTAAAGTACAGAAAGGTGAGGTCAGCTGCCTAAGGGCATGAATTTGGGAAATGGCAGAGCCAGGACTGAAGCCCGGGTGTGTCTTGACAAGAGCCTGTGCTCTCAAGCAGCAGGACGTCCAGAGATGAAGCTACTGAAGGGCCTGGTCGATGGCATGAGCAGTGGTTCCCCATCTACCTCGGAGCTCAGAGGGGCCATCAGTTCGATCTGGGATGGTCAGAGAAGATCTTGCTGGGCAGGGGGTATTTGATCTGTCCCTGGATGGGGGCTAGAATTCAAACAGGCTGAGAAGACAGCAGAGCGTTTGCTCAGCAGGGAAGATTCCAGGAGCACAGCTATAGAAATGGCAACACTCAAGGCAGGGCTGTTCCTGCGACAGTGAACTGTCCATCTGGACCAGGCTGTGTAAAGTGGAAATACAGCAGAAACGCAGGTATGAGGGCCAATCCTCCCACTCCTCAGCGACAAAAAATGGGGCATATCTAGTTTAAGATCTGCCTGGATCCCATGGTGTCTTCACGAGGCTTTACTGGATAAATCTGAGCAATTCAAAGCCACCCAGACTATTACTTGAGATTATAAGTGGCAGAGCCAGGACATGAACCCAAGTACTGTATTGCCAAGCTTGGTGCTCGCCGCCCCCCGCCCCCCACACACACACTATGGTTTTGGACTCTTCAGCATACTTGAAATCAACAGTCACCAAATTCTTTTAGTTTTTATTAAGCAAGTTTTCTACAGTATAGCCCTGATGCTACTTAAAACTCAGTTGTTTTGTGTAATTATGACATAAACCAGTCTGATAAAAATAGAACGTTCCAGAGAAATCAGCAAGATGTGGTCGCCTTTCGAAAGCAAGGCCAAAAGGAAGGGTAAACAGTAATGGAAAGTCTGCTAAGATGCAGAAGAGGAAAGGAAAGCCCAAAGGAATTGGTCACTGCAATTGAAAAAAAAAATGGTAACTATGTAAAGTAGAATAGGGAAACCTGAAAGAAAACAGTGACTGCCATGGAGATTCCTGGGTGGCTGAACATAATGCTAAAAGAGCTGGTGCTTTGATAAGATCAATAAAATTGTTAACAAGGATTTACTGAATAGCCCAGGGGACTATATTCAGTATATTGTAATGACCTATAATGGAAAAGAAATTTTCAAAATATAGAGATATATACATATATATGTATAACCAAATCACTTTGTTGTATACCTGAAATTAACACAATATTGTAAATTAATCACACTTTAATAAAAAAATTCTAGTGAAAAAAATTTTAATAAAATAGTCAAACTCTAGCAAGACTGACAGAGGAAAAAAGAGAGAAGACACATATTGCCTATATGAGAAGTGAAATATGGGATATCATTACAGACTCTAGAGATACCAAAAAGATAATAAATAGTATGAACAACTCAAAACACATAAATTTGATAATCAGGTGTGAAATGGAACAATTTCTCAGAAAACCAAAACTACCACAGTTCACCCACTATTAAATATACCATTTGAAGAACCTTATAACTAGTATGGAAATTGAATTTATAAATTGAAAACTTTGGAAAAAAGGAAATCTCCAGGCCCATATAGTTCTAATGGAGAGTTCTACCAAATGTTTAAGGAAGAAGTCATAGCAATTCTTCTCAATCTCTTCCAGAAAATAAAAGAATTCATTTTATAAAGTCACCATTACACTGACACCAAAACCAGACAAAGACAGTACAAAAAATAAACTGCAGACCCATATCCCTCATGAATTTCGATGGAAAAACCTTAACAAAGTATCAGTAAATAGAATTCATCAATATTTTATAAGAGCTTTATACCATGGAATTCATCGCATGGATACAAGTTGGTTAAATATTCAAAAATCAATAGATGAAACCCATGTTAGTAATAGTCTAAAAAGAAAAATCACATGATAATATCAACGGATGCAGAAAAAGCACAGGACAAAATTAAATACCCATTCAACAAAAACTTCCAGAAAGAAATAGGAATAAAGAACTCCTCCAACTCTATAAAGAGCATCTACAAAAACCTTATAGCTAGCATCTTACCTAGTGGAGAAAAACCTACAGCTGAATGCATTCCGAACCCCAAGATCAGGAATAAGGCAAGGATGCCTGCTCTCACTCAGCGTCGTGCTGGAAGGTCTGGATGTCCCAGCAGTCTTGCTGCAGAATGGGGAATCAACCCCGAGAGAAGAGGGAAAACAGATTTGGAAGGACAACCTTGGAAAATCTTTAGAAACGTAGCCTTTGCAAACAACCAGCCCCATGAAAAAATTCAAGGGGTGGATGCAAAGAGAAAAACACCAGTACCAGGTTTCAGTGACAGTTCTTGCCTCTTGTTCCTCCTTTGCCCTCTACCCCGCAGCCCACCACTGCTACTCTTAACACGTGTGGTCTTAGCTGAAACCCACTCTTGGCGAGACATGCAGAGAAGGAATGAATACGTGGAGGTCCAGAAGAAACAAGTTCAGTCCCTGGGGGTGGTTCCAAGTGACAGAAGGGGGGTCAATTTTCCCTCCCCAAAATGTCTCTTTGGCACATGGATTATATTGAGCTGAAAACAATTAAGGCTCTAAAGACTCAGGAAGTCTTTCTTTTTACCTCCCCCTTAGATGCCTAGAGAATTTAGGTAGAAGGCCTGTTCCCAGAACAGAGCTATCAGCAGAGACATCTGCAAAGAACATGGGCTGGGGGTGGTGGGGACAACTCTTGGAGATCAGAGTCCACTCTGTGTTCCATGGTCTCTGCAAGGCCCAGCAAACATTTATTTGCCAAACATTTGCTTTTCCATCTCTCTGTCAATTGCCTTCTTCCCCTTTGAAGTCACAAACCACTACCCCCAACACCCTCTTTTATCTTTAGCTGAAGATGGTATTTAATATGAACGTTTCACCATTTTGGCAACTTACTCAGTTCCCCTGGGTCTCTCCCATGTAGACATATTATTAAAAATTTTTTGTGATTTTCACCTGTTGATCTGTCTCTTATCAATTTCAAAAGAACCTAGAAGGGTAGAGGAAAACTTTTTCCTCCCCAATATAACCTAACTAGAACTAATATGAAAACATAAACCTTTTAGGTGGTGTTTCTAAGGCCATTAAAAAACTGGTCAATTCAATTCAATCAACAAAAAAGAAATCAATGAATGTAGTGAAGA
This sequence comes from Bubalus bubalis, assembly GCF_019923935.1. NCBI lineage: Eukaryota > Metazoa > Chordata > Mammalia > Artiodactyla > Bovidae > Bubalus > Bubalus bubalis. The sequence goes on along the minus strand of NC_059181.1, from coordinate 122,122,945 downwards.
ATTCAAATGGGTTATTTAGCATAACTCAAACAACAACAGTGTCACACAAGTATAGACATAAGTAACCTTCCTAGGGCATTATGCTAAGTGAAATAAGTCAGAGAAAGACAAATACTATACTGTACAATAGGATGTATACATGGAATCTAAAAAATAAAACCAACTAGTGAATATAACAAGAAAGAAGCAAACTCACTGATACAGAAAACAAACTATTGGTGACCAGTGGGGAGAGGGAAGGGGGAGGGGCAATATAGGGATAGGAGAGTAACAGGTACAAACTATTAGGTATAAAATAAGCTACAAGGATATACTGTACAACATGAGGAATACAGCAAATATTTTATGATAACTATAAATGGAGTATAACCCTTAAATATTGTGATCACTATATTGTATAATTTATATAATACTATACAACTGGGGCTTCCCTTGTAGCTCAGTTGGTAAAGAGTCTGCCTGCAATGCAGGAGACCTGGGTTCAATCCCTGGGTCAGGAAGATCCCCTGGAGAAGGAAATGGCAACCCACTCCAGTATTCTTGCTTGGGAAATCCCATAGACAGAGGAGCCTGGCGGGCTACAGTCCATGGGGTCACAAAGGGTTGGACACGACTTAGCGACTAAACAACAATAACAAATATTTCAATTAAAAAATGTTACAAATGTTGGGAAAAAAAAGAAATCGTCCTTATTCCTATGTAACGATCCTTTTCCCATTAACTCTCCATTCATTCCTCTCCCTCGCTAAGGTATAGATTCCTATGCCTGTTGGTGGTGACAAGTCAAAAAGAAATCTAGTGATAACTGGTTTTCTCTGGATGTGAAGGATCTGTGTGATACACCCTGGGGATTAAAACAGGAAGTCTAAATATAAAGCCTCATCATGGTTTTGGATTAGAATAAGTAGGAAGAGTCATTTCTTAATCTGCCTTAATACAATTTAATTAGCCATCTACCTAATCCTCTCATTTGACATCTATATTTACGTGCAAAGAAGAAGTTTTAGAAGGATTTATTGACCCTTTAACTGAACAGCTGAAGAAAACAGAACTTGTTTAAAATATCTGCTCCAATCATATTTGCCTCAATAGCCAGGAAAATTTTAATGCAAAGTCCTGATAAAACCTTCACCTTTTCTTGGTAACAAAGACAAAAATTTTAAGGAGAGATATAACCCATTGTGTTACTGAGATATAACTTACTGTGGTGTAGTGGCAAACATGATTTTGGTGTGTAAACAACAAGGTCATTTACAAGTTACCACTAATTTTGAAGAAAAAGACAACAGGATAAATGGCTAATTTTCTTATTTATAATGTATCTGAGTCAAATGAAATGATGGATAAAAAAGACCTTCTGTAGTTGATATAATGACTAAGTTATTCATACATGTACTTTTCAAGAAGTAAGATCCTTGGAAAAAATATTTTTTCCTCAAAATGGGGTTTATTTTTCTCATGTGACAGGAAATTGAAAGGTGGCCTGCAGGACTGGTAACAAGAGCTTCCTAATGTCACCTGTGTCTGAGTTCTCTCATTCTTGAGGAGAGGCTTTTGTCATCATGGTCACAAAAAACTATTCTATCTTCAGCCTTAAACTCATGTTGAAAGATGTGTGTGATGTGTGTTTGTGTGTGTGTGTGTGTAAAACACTATACTCAAATATTCTATTTCTCAACTTTCTATAGTATTAGAGTGGTGGTTCTGTAAGTCCTCAGAAATCAACCTCCTCCTGAAGAGAGGAAGAAACTGTCTCCAGGGCTTTGGCCATAATTATCTCTAGACAAAAGTTACAGAGGATTTCTCAAACTTAAAAATCCATTCCCCAAGGGCAAACTTACCAGAGCATGAAGTGCTCTTGTCAATGGAACAAAACTCTGCACAGCTTTCCGTGGCAGAGGCAGCAGAGCCATCTGCGGGCTGAGGGTTGCCCGGGACTGGAGTTCCTTTGTTTGATTTCTAAGACAAAAGAACCTGTAGCATCAGCCTGAATTGTACCCAGGCTACCGTGAATGAGTATTCCAGAATTCCTGACTCTTCCAGTGATCTCCGTGTTACACATCTGGCCCAACCGTAAGCAGATAGAGATCACAGAAGTCCTTTGTTCCATGCCTGATTCGACTTTATAAAGGACCCAGAAGTTGTATAGCAGAGGGGTTGAAAACTTCAAATTGAAGGTTTCGTTTCTTTGAGCTACACATTTAATCTAGAAATCATTTTTAAAGACTCTTTAAAGATTAACGTTCTTTCCTAAGTGGACACATCACTATGGATTTTATGGAAAGACATTCCAAAGTTGACAAGTATCTTCTAAGTGTTAGTCACTCAGTCGTGTCTGACTCTTTGCGACCCCATGGACTATAGCCCACCAGGCTCCTCTGTTCATGGAATTCTCCAGGCAAGAATACTGGAGTGGGTAGCCATTCCCTTCTCCAGGGGATAAAACAGCATAACACTGAGTTTATATTGTCCCTCAGCAGCATTCTAAGTAGGTTGTGGCCTTCTTACTGTTTTGTGCAGCAAGATTTGGGTGGGAAAGGATTCAAGTCGGCGAAGAGCTGATACCTACTTTGCCAACAAGATGTTTGCATTACACCAAGTTAATCTCCTCCACAGTCCCTTAAACACGCTCCACTTGAACTACCACCTATCTTTCACGGTTTTCATTCTCCCCAAACAATCACTACAACTTATATTGTCCTCCTCTCTCTTTTGGACTTGTCCACACAGCCTCCGTGTCTTTGAGGGTTCAGCTCAAGTCCTATCTCTTCCAGGAAGCCTCTCCCAACCTCTCCAGTCACTGCATACTCTCTGTCCACTGATGATCTGCTATCTATTTGACACTTCATCATCCACCACTTTGTAGTGTCCATTGGCAGTTTAATCTCCAGCTCTTACCTCTCTCCCATGCTCTAAATTCATCCTGCCAACCTGCTAGAAATCTTCAGAATGATAACCTGCTGGCACCTCCACTCAACATGTCCAAAACAACTCATCATCTTCCAGTACCAATCACCCATGCCCAACACACACACACACACATACACACACACACACACACACACACACACACAAAACCTCCTATCTTCTCTATTAAGGGAGTTCAGCATCTACCAAACATTTCCTATGTCTAAAGCACTACATTAGGCACTATGGACACAGAAAGATATACAAAGATGAATAATTTGCGTTTGATCTTGTCAGGATGAGCTGGGTACCTCTCTTCTGCTCACCATTCTCCCGACTACCTTGTATTTAGAACTGAGCATTTGATATGCTAGTAAGACCATCTCCTCACAAGACTATGAACACCACGAGGGCAAGAGGCATGCCTCAGGCTTCTGTGCCTCACTGGTTCCCTCATCATAGAACTGATATCCTACTTCTGGCAAATAAACCTTTGCTGCCCAGCTAGGTGGATGACACTGCATGCCCTTAAGGAGCTCACCATCAACCTGGACCCCTAGACTTGGCATTATGTTCACCTCTTCCCTTTCCTCATAGCTAATCATCAGCAAGCTTTCTTGATTCTGTTTTCACAGTATCTACTGCATCCATCACTTTCTATTCTTCTCCACGGTCATCAAAGTCGATTGCTGGGACCTCAGCAGTAGTCTTTACTGCTTTGCCCACATTCTCCTTGATTATCCCCACCACTTCCCTGCCATCCAGCCCCAACATCATCACTAGAAAGATTTCTCTAAGCCACATGCAATCCCCTGCTTACAGCTTGTCAGTGACAGCCTTCTTAAAGTAGCTCCAGCCACACCCCTTCTCTTCACTCACCTGACCCTCAACCCAAATCCTCCTACCACTCACTCCATGCTTCCCTGCTTTCCAGCTTTAACTTAGTAACTGCTTCTATCCTCTGCCCATCAGAAGCCTCTTTTCATCATTCAAGACCCAAGTCAAGTGCTTCTTTCCTCTTGCTGCTGCTGCTAAGTCACTTCAGTCGTGTCCGACTCTGTGCGACCCCATAGACAGCAGCCCACCAGGCTCCCCCATCTTTCCTCTTAGGTTACTGTTAATCAAATAATTTCTTTACTCTTCCAACAGCTTTGTATATATAACTTTGTGTGACTTTGTCCTAACCTGTCATGTACACACCTATCCTGACTACTAGACTGCAAAGTCCTTGGGGGCAGAGTCCATGAGGACAGATTATTACAACCCCCTCCCCACCAAGTGGGCTTCCCTGGTAGCTCAGTTGGTAAAAAGAATCCACCTGCAATGCAGGAGACCCCAGTTCAATTTCTGGGTCAGGAAGATCCCCTGGAGAAGGGATAGGCTATGCACTCCAGTATTCTTGGGCTTCCCTGGTGGCTCAGATGGTAAAGAATCCACCTGCAATGAGGGAGACCTGGGTTCAATCCCTGGGTTGGGAAGATCCCCTGGAGGTGGGCATGGAAACCCACTCTAGTATTCTTGCCCAGAGAATACTCATGGACGGAGGAGCCTGGTGGGCTACAGTCCGGGGTCGCAAAAAGTCAGACACAACTGAGTGGGTAAGTACAGCACAGCCCACCCAGTACCCAGGAAATAGTCAACGAACAAGCTGAACAGAATTGAATGACCTGTCGCACAACATTCATTCATTTTACAAATATTTACCGAGCCAAACCAACAGAAAAAACATCTCTGCCCTTGTGGCACTTATATGCTAATGGTAGAATACAGATAGTAAATGAAATAAATAAATAAATAAATATACACTGTTAGAAATAAATGGTTAAAAAAAAAAAACCTACAAAAGGGAAAGGGGACAAGAGTAGTGGGAACAGGGTCCAATTTCCCCCTGGGTGACCAGATAAGATGCTACTTCGAAGCCAACAAGGGAGCAAAGACCTGAAGTAGGTAAGGGTGGAGGGACAGCAGGTGAGGCAGGAACCTGTCTGGAACAGGCAACCAGGAGGCCCGCGTGGAAGTGGGACAAGTGACGGGGAGAGAGGTCAGAAAGAAGGTCAGAGGGGACACCAGAGGCCAAATCCTGGAGGCCATGTAGACTATTGGGATGACCTTGACCTTCACTGTTTTTGAGCTGGGAGCCATTATAGTACTCAAGTTACATTTTAAAAGGATCATTTTAAAAGTACCCTCTCTAATCATTTTAATAATGCTCAAGGTACATTTTAAAAGTACCCTCTGGCTACTGAGTTTAAATAACACTATAGGAGTGACAAGGACAGGGGCAGGGATGACAGTTAAGAAGCTATTGCAATAAACTAGGTGGGAAGTGGTCCATACTCTTGCAGTCCTAGGCTTTCCCTGATAGGCAGGCCTCCTGACCCCAGTTAGCCAGACCTATTCTTGACAGCTGGAAAAGAGTTTCTAAGGGTTAGGTTCCCAGGTGCTCAAACAAGAGCCAGGGCTTGCCAAGTGTATGCTTAACTGAGTTGTAAACCAAAGAGAGTTTAGGAAAAACTCAAAGAGAAGGGGTCCAAGACCAGGACAAACAGCTCAGGGTGGTTGGTTCACAAGGGAGGAGCCAGACTATATGCTACAAGGCATCTCAGTAAGGGACACTATAAGGAGTGCGGCGTGCTGTCTGTTCGCTACCTGCATCCTCTCAACAATGCTTGGGATTCCCAGGCCAGACCAGGAAGCAAGGGCTGTTCCTTTTACCTTTCTGATGAAGGCATTGAATCAGTGAACAAAGTTAGAGTGAATTTGTCAAATTATTTAGAGATTCTAACAATCAGATTATACACATTGAAAGATGTAAAAGGGGTAAAAATCGGCTGTGGAAATCATCAAAACCAACGAAATTCCAGCCAAAGCCCATGAAAATACTTCAGGGCTCAACAGAAACTCCTCGATTCCCAGTACTAAAAGATACTAAGACATTTACACACACACACACATAATTAGAAATCTGTTAGTAAATACTCATTCTATTAAAGGAAATGCTCCACCTTCACCTGATACACAACACAGAAAAGCGTGAAGCTAAATTTTAGCTCAAATACTTTAGGGAAAAGCTCCTAACAGTGGTTATCTGGAGGAGATGAGAGGGGAACTTTTATTATCTCCATTATCTATTTTGATAAGTTTTAACTTATAGTGAACCTATAATCTTATTAAATAATAGTATTAATTTTGAGGTATTAAAAAAGCAAAAAAAGACATCAACCAAAGGAAGAAATATACCAAGGAGCTAACTACTCAAAAGGAGCCCCTGGGTAAATAGTTTTGAAGCATGAAGAGCTATAATAATGTGAATAACTGAACCTTATTTTGTCTGTATTATGACATATTTTTATAATGCCAGAGATTTTTGTTGGTTTTGTAATATAAGCAAGATTTAGTTTCTTGAAGAATAAAAGGCAAGTAAGTTACCTAAGAAAGTTCTAGAATGATTACTGATGAGTGATTAGATTGCATTTCTCTGGGTATCATCATGAAAAAGGGTAAACGGTTAGCAGTGTACAATGACTTTCAGGGTAATCTTATTCAGAATCAAAGTGGCCAGACAGCTTCCTGCAGCCTTGTGATTGTTATTTCTCCTACATATCTCTGAGACATTTAGACTTAAGTTTGCTCAAAGAGCTTAGGGATAAAAAAGGAAGTGAGCACATGGCCTCTCTTATTATTGTATTCTGCCATCAGTGATTCTTGGAGTAGCAGGAAGGACTTTGTACATGGGCTACATGGGCTAGAATTAGTAGCAGAAAGGGACATAGTTAAGGTGGAACAGTTGTCTAAGCTTTGAATTCTTTTGCTTTTTTAGTTTTTTGCCGCCTTGATGTAATCTAAATACAACTTGGCTTCAAAATATCTAATCACAGATTTTTTTATCCCAGTTCTGTTCTAGTCTTTTTCACATATACCAGTACAAACAATTCTGTGAACCAATGAAAACTGCAAGATTTTCCGTCCAAAGACCAAGAACATAGAGGAGTCAGAGTCAAAAAAGCTTTGAAAAGATTGACTTACCACTGGATTTAATTTCTCGGACATAATTACTAGGGAACCAGCCGGTTCTCCCATTTAATGTGCCTTCCCACCAGCCTCCTTCTTCAACTCTAGTGACATAAATGATGTCCCCTTTACAGACAGACAGCTCGTCTTCATTAGTCTGCTTAAAGTTGAATCTTGCCTTTACTATCAACTGGTGACTTCCATTTTCCGTCATCTCCTGGAGAAATAAAAGTCACACCAGATTAGGTACTCATCTCAATGAGGCTGGGGCAGAAATTCTATGAATTTAGGCAAATAAAGTAGGGTGACCAAGGATAAAACCCCAGGTCTATCTCAGTCTTGAATCTTTAACTTAGGAATGGGCCTAACATAGGTAGGCCTTGCCAGGACGCAGGCGGTGAAAAGAAGGGGATTAATAAAGCCCTCAAAATTGTAGGCAAACTTTTGCATTTGTGAGAATGCGTATTTTGGAGGGGGTCATGCCTTCATCTCCTTGTCCCCCACCAGTTATCTAAAGATACTACTTTTATTTTTTTGGCCACACCACTCAGCTTGTGGGGATCTTAGTTTCCCAACCAAGAATCAAACCCAGGCTCCCTGCAATGGAAGCATGGAGTCTTAATCACTGGACTGCCAGGGAATTCCTGAAAGATACTTATTTAAATGAGCTAGGAAACAAAGTAGCTTAATAAACTATCCCACTCTGCCTGTACCCAACACCCAGACAAAGTCTTACATAATTACATGACCAAGATTAGGTACTAACCTCCTCTCATAAAATCTGCCTCCCACCTCCCAATTACTAAGAATATCTTAAATTGGCTAAGGCTTAGTCATATGCAAAGATCAAATATCCCATAGTTACCCAAGCCAGGAGCTCTTAACCTGTCACAGGTCCCTGAGAAGATGATAGCACAATGTGCCTTTACCCAAAACAGAGTCTAGTAAATTCAGAGAGAAGATTTTGCATACAATTTGAGAGGGCCCAAGGGGTATGGAACCTTACAGTGTTCATCAGCTTCTGAAAGGGATCTCTGATCTCAAAAGGTTAAGTGCTTTGGAAGTAATTAAAGTACTTTGGAACTAATAGCTCCTGATGGCTTAAAGCAAGTGGGTGGATTTTGACAAGGAATAAAGGTCTCAAAAGAGCAGAAGCTAGGGTGCTTCCTTCCAAAAGCTCCCATTAAGACCAAATGCAATGATAACTGAGCCATCCCAATACAGGAGCTCCTCTCAAGCTCAGTAGGAATGCAAAAAGAAAAAGAAAATGGCAGTGATGATGATGAGAGCAAGTAATATATATTGATTGCCTGCACTGTGCCAGGAGCTATTTAGTTCTCTAATAAGCTGGGGGCAGGGGGTGGGTGGTGGTGACGGGGAAATAACAGCAAACTTCCCTCCGGAAGTCGGACTAACAACTGACATTTGCATAGGGCTCTCAGTTGCTCAATTTTAGAAAGGGACGGGCTTCCCTGGTGGCTCAGACAGTCAAGAATCTGCCTGCAGTGCAGGAGACCTGGGTTTCAATCCCTGGGTCAGGAAGATCCCCTGGAGAAGGGAATGGCTACCCACTCCAGTAGAAAGGGATAGAACTTTGAGGCTTCAACCCTGACTTTCTGACTCTGTGGCCCACATGCCTTTGATGCGCTCCCTTGGGCCAGCCTGAATGGGGGTACGGTTCCAAATTCATTTTATCACAACACCCCAAACCAACAGGATGGTATCTCACCACCTATGGAGATGTAACCAAGATAGCCATCGAATTGTATGGATTTAAAAACAGGCCAGGGGAATTGGGGACCATACTTACCACTGGCTTTGACTGCCTTTGCAGTCCTGGAGCTGTGCTAGAAACTGCTCCCTGTGGGTTTGTCTGAGAACTATTAGCAGCGCTAAGAGAAGAGGAACGTCCACATGGCCTTTCTGAGAGCTGATCTGTGAAAAGAGGAAAAGGCACCGTAAAGAGAGCCCCTTGTGTCAGAAAAACGTCTCCAGCAAAATATTTTCTTTCACGGGACATTATCAAAGGCAATCTGACCAGACTTCTAACTGTTCCACGATGAACATGCTGAGCTTATTTTATCCCCCCCTCCCCTCCGTTGCAGTGGCCAACTTCTCTTTCTTAACCTTACTGGCCATTGTTCTCCAGTAGAATGAAAAACAGCGACACAACCACATTTTCTCTTAACCCATTTCTCTACAACACTTTGCTCCTGAACCCGTTGCAACAGTATGCCCTGTGATCCCCAGCAGAACTATATTGGGTACCAAACAGCTGTCTGTGGCTCTTATTACTTGGAAATATTTTAAATTTCTCGCTTTGTTTTTTGGCCCATAACTGAGTGGTTCTTTTCTTCCTCACATGGAGCAGTCTATGTGGCACATATAATGTCAAATCTCCCTTGTGCCTGGGGGATGGGAGAATGAGAATGAGAGAGAATGTATGTCTGGGAAAGATGCAGTCTTGATACTAGAATCTTTTTTTTTTTTTAAACTCAAACTCAAGAGTCTTTTCCTTGAAACCATGTGAAATTTGATCAGCCCAGCGCTGAGTTGGGTGTTTTCAGAATGCCCAGAGCATACTAAAGGGAGGAGTTGGCTTCCTGACAAATTCAAATGAGAGTTCTTTTCCTCTCCATTTATTTTTAAAAGATATAAACTGCAAAAGTCTAAAGCCCAAACATTCCCTAGGCGACAAGCTCAGTATCCAAGTAATTTCCTTGATGCTGTGGGTTTTAACTTTCACCTCCTTGTATTTTATAAATATCTGTGGCAAGGGAAGAGACTGTAAAACTTGCTAGGAGAGTTTGGCAAAGGAACATATAATTTGTATGGCATAATGTTAGAATTATACGATCCTCCCTGCCCAGAACTGGATAGTTGTCATGTGTGTTAAATATAGTTACTTGAATTAGCTGTACTTTCTGCTATACGCCTTGCAATAGCGCCAAAGCATTTTCTTCCAGAAAGCAAAAGAACAACTTCAGAGAAGTATTTTTACATTTATTGCTATTATATACAGCTCTTTTGACTAAAACTGTAATTACTTGATAGCTTCCTAGATGCCCCAGCCTCTTTGGCACTTGATTATGTTGTCTGTTCTTGTTCTTTAATTGTTTCATGTGGGTAAGTTGAGTCTCCCTAAATAGATGGTAATTTTCTCCAGGGCGGGGACCACATCTTACACTTCCTTTGTAGCACCTGGCAGTGCTGGGCACACAGCGTGTTGACTTTCCAGTGTTTTGAGCAGCAAGACCCAAGTTGGAGCATCGGGGCTCTAGAGTCAGTGAGATGTGGGTCTGAATCCCAGGTCTGCTGCTTACTTTCTACTCGAACCACTACAGGCCTGACTTTCCTCATCTGTAATATGGACCTACTACTGACACCTACTCCCAGGGTTGTTTCAAAGATTAAATGAGACTACCGATGGCTCTTAGGACGGCCATGACCCATGGTAAGGGCTCAACGCATGTTAACTATGGTTATTACTGCCCTGCTCTCAGTAAGATACTGTATCACAGAAGGAATGAAGCTATCCTTTAAGGTTATCATCATTTGGTTCACATGTACTAAGATTTATATTTATTTCATTCTGCCAATGTGATGGGTACTAAACATTTAAATAAATGATGTTCTTTTCTCTCACTATGAACCTGAGGTTTCATTTCCAGTGCAAGGTTACTGAAGGGTTCCTTAACATGGACAAAGACATACTGAAAACTATGAGAAAAAAAAAAATGTCTCTGGCGGGGAAAGGGAAGTAACGGCTGCATTTTGTAAACTTTATGAAAAAAGGAACTGATCTTTTTCCTTTTAATTTTCTGCCTTGTTATACTCAGGGGCCTATTCGATAGCTTTGAATGAAATTGTTTCTTGATTCTTATTATATTAAGGGCATTAGAAAAACATCTGTAATAGTTATGTTGAAATCCTAAAGTATGACGAATTAAAGCATCTGGCACCCATTGGGGTTCTTTTAAGGGGAAGAGAGCAATCTGTCCCAAGGGCACAGTTGTGGCCATAGTCGGATCCTAGAGGAATCAGAGACACGTGAACCCAAACATGTCACCCAGACCCCCCCACCCATCTCAAGCCCTACTTACCTTCTGTTGCTTTGTTGACAGCTAAAAGAGTGTTCAGAACCTTGGAGAAATTGACCCCTGCGTAAAGGTCATCAGGATCAAATATCTATGAGAAAGGAAATTGAAACTGTTAAGACGCTGTAAGTATTCAACTCAACAAACCGAACTATCAGAAGGCTACTTCCTCCAGCTCTCAGGGGAAAATAATGTAAAAGCCAAGACCCAAACCTCTGTATACCTTTGGGAAAAAATGAAAGCGGCAGCAAAGCCGCCTAATGACATGTGGCAGCCATCAGTGAGTCAGAGAGAAGCAGTAATGGGAAATGAGAACTATGTCGAGTGCAGCGCCCACCAGGAAATGCACAGACCTGCTCTTCTGACCTGAACCCATCAATACTCTCGGCCCAGTTACCGGAAACCCTGTGCTGGGTTACAGTCAGCGCCCATCACCTACTGAAGGAGGGGGAGCCCTTGTGACCCCCTTTCCTCAGTGCAGTTTATTCACTGTTCTCAGCCAGGCACCGTCAGCACTGCCTTCCTCTCTTCTGCCCATCCTCACTGCGGCCACCCACTGGGTCCCAACTTCACACTGCCCAAACTTCCTACCTAGGCCTGCCTCTTGCTCCCAGCCTCAGTGCCTAGTTTCTGCCGCTTGACCTTGCCCCTCTCAGCTCATCTTCATGGATCTGACCCTTGGCCACTCTGAACCTCTAGGTTCTTCCTGGCCTTAGGTAACTTTTCCGGATATGACCTCTGGCCTTCCTGGTATTGCTCAACTGCTGGCAGCGAAACATTGAAGAAATACAATATTTCACTTGGCCAGCTGCAATCATCATTCTGATATCCTCTGTCCCTAGGGAAGATACCAAGCAGTTACTGTTTTAAAGACAACTGTTCATTTAAAAATGTATTCAATATCTTGTAATAACCTATCATGGAAGTGAATCTGAAAAGGAATAGATCTATAGATGTATAAGTCAATCACTTTGCTGTACACCCAAAACATTGTAGATCAACTATACTTTAGTAAAAAAATAATTTCACAAATTTAAGAATAAAATTTCAAATGCATTCAATGTATTAAAGTGTATGGAGATGTCTTCTAGTCTCATAAATGTGTATTTAAAACTAGAAGTCTGCTCAAGGACAGGCTCAACCTATTAATCTGCCAGTCAATGATACAGATCTATATATGGTTTAGTGGCTAAGTCTTGTCTGACTCTTGTGACCCCATGGACTGTAGCCTGCCAGGTTCCTCTGTGCATGGGATTTCCCAAGCAAGAATACTGGAGTGGGTCGCCATTTCTTTCTCCAGGGGATCTTCCCAACCTAGGGATTGAACCCACATCTCCTTCATTGGCAGGCAGATTCTTTACCACCGAGCCACCTGGATTCCCAGATCTATATATATTATCTATTGTGCTGTGCCATGCTGTACTCAGTTGTATCTGACTCTTGCTACCCAATGGATTGTAGCCCACCACACTCCTCTGTCCATGGGATTTCCCAGGCAAGAATACTGGAGTGGGTTGCCATTTCCTTCTCCAGGGATCATCTCGACCCAGGGATTGAACCCACATCTCCTGCATTGGCAGGTGGATTCTTTACCACTAGCACCACTCTCCAATGCTTAACCAGATGCCCACTTTCTGGATGGAAATATACCTTAAAACAGTTTTTTCCAGGATGTCAAGAAGTTTGCATCCTTTTTTCCCCCAGTGTGGTGATGGAATAAAATGTACCTTTTCATGTGGGGCATGGTTGGTAATGAGCCTAAGATTCTGAAGGATCTGTCTTCCCTGATGGGAAGGTAGGGATATTTGTTCCATTTCTAATCTGCATGTTTTCTGGGAGCTATGTCAAGATCCAATTTTATCTTCTTTGTGTACATATTCTTTAAGACCGAAAATCTGTCTCTTGAGTGAAAATATATAGTATCCATTTTTCCCCCACATTTGGGAGGGAGGCCATCAGTGTAAACAATATATGCAAATGTGGGCCTCTTCTGAGACCCACAAGTCTTTAGTCATTTAATCAATGAATGTTTTGCATTCAAACTTAAAATGACTGACGAGCCCAATCGCATCTAAAAATGAGATTCTAATATACTTCTAGCAAAGGGGAGATGTCAATATTACTAAAGAGTTAAAGGACACTACAAATATGTTCCTGAATGCTACAATCTAAAATTCAAAGGTTTCCAGGAATAAATGGATAGGCATTCTGTTCTAGTTTGCCAAGACCTGAGTGAACAAGATGCAACAGACCCTAGAGACACTATCAAGTATCCCATGGGATTCCAGACTTACTGCATCTCCCTTAGAAGTGATATCAATGGGAAAGTGTTAATGACATGTATGCCAAAATGGTAACAAAGCAAAAAACTCCTAGTGGGAATGTGAGCATGTGTATGCACGTGGATGTGTGTATTGGGTAGATGTGGTGGAGATGAGTAGTGTCTAAAATAATAAATGGATGTAAATATCAGCAGAAAAAGGCCGAGAACTGTGATAAAAAACCTCCACCTTTCTTTTGAGGTTGCTCCTTACCAGGTTAATTGACCTCCTATAGGCGACCACACTGGCGATATTCACTTTATTAGTTGTTGTTTAGTCGCTCAGTCGTGTCCAACTCTTTGCAACCCCATGAACTGTAGCCTGCCAAGCTCCTCTGTCCATGGGATTTTCCAGGCAAGAATACTGGAGTGGGGTGCCATTTCCTTCTCCAGGGGATCTTCCCGACCCAGGGATCGAACCCACATCTTCTGCATTGGCAGGCGGAGTCTTTACCACTGAGCCACTAGGGAAGCCCACTTGTGTTGGTACTTGGCTGAATTTGAGAATAAAGACATTGATCAGAAAATGAAACATGCATCAGCAAGAGGCACTGCATCTGCTTGAGGGAAGTTGCCTGCACTATACACAGTTCCCTTTTTTAGAAAACCTCAATACACTAGAATTTACCCACAGATGCTGTTCTGAAGCACTCGGAACTACATAGGAAGAAGTTGGAAGGGGCCTCTCAGGACTAGTAGAGAAGGCAAAGCCTGAGGGTTATGATTTCTGAGCCAATGGAAAGTTAGACAGAACCATGTCACCCTCCACTGCACCGCACCCTCACGAGCATCACATGGAATAATACTGAACATTCCATCCCAGACCTTCTTCCTCACTCTTGAGATTGGTCACCTACTAAAATGGAAATACTGTCTATAGAAAGTGCAATACTTTCAGCTGCTATCAGTCTTTTACACCTTAGTGGAAATGAGAGGTGTGAGACCAAGTTTAGAGATGATGATGTGGAGAAAAACTAAGGGCACTGGCACCCAACTGGGAAAAAGCAAGGGAGACTCCCCCACCATGGAGAGGGTATGAGGTAAGCAGACTCCAATACAAGTCACTTGCCTAGGATTAATACCAATCATTTACATGTACAAAATAGACAACCAATTCCCCTTTTCTATCTCCAAAGCACTGGGATGGTGAAAAGGTAATGCAAATTTGTTCTCAGATGCTATATGCGATTTCCCAATACAATGGCCGGATGACATGCATCTCTGGCTTCTCTATGCAAGCTTCACGCACCTGTTTAGTGTCTCTGGTATGAAACTGAGCTTCAGATTAGCTGAACTTTTTTTTTTAATTTTTTTTTTGGTCCACACGTTGCAGCATGTGGGATCTTAGCTCCCCGACCAGGGACTGAACCTGTGTCCCCTGCACTGGAAGCATGGAGTCTTAACCACTGGACCACCAGGGAAGTCCCTAGCTGAACTTTCTTGATACTTATTTTGGTGCAGAAATTAGCTGCTTAGTTCCAGTTGGATCTGTAAAGGTCGGATGAACAGCAGGATTCCCTGCCTCCATTCACCACTACTGTGAGGCAGACAGGAAAGAAAAGATTGCTTCTTGGACTACAGCTCAATGGCTTCAAGGTCCTGGGCCTGCCATGGAATGAGGCAAGGTTCAAGAATAACAACAACAGAAAAACATTTACTCTACACTGGGTAAGCAATGGAGAGACAGGGAGTAAAGTTCATTAAAGATTTTAAGTATTTACATAGAGCCAGCCTAAGGTCTAATCCTACATCAGCAGCTGAAATCAGACAAGGCCTTTCATTTTTAAATGTTTCCCCACATTTTTCCATTTTGGATATCCACAATGACAGCAAAACCTATTTTCCATCCACTAAATACCAGGTGTTAATTCTGAACCATTGGGGATCTGCCAATATAAGCTGCACAGAAGTTAATATTTATATGGCTTTACAAATAGATCCTTTTTGGAGGAGTTTTCAGTTTCAACATGTATGCTATTTTATGACATCCTCCCTACACTGACAAAAGTAAGGAAGTGCAGAAGACACTCCCCCAAACATTTGGTAATCTTACTGCTACAATTTCCTGATTTACTGAGCCCTTGCTATGTGCTATGGGCTGACACCATCCATTCATTGCCCTTGATTCTCCCAGCAAGCCTGTATAATCTGGGTACAGTTATTTTCCCCATTTTATAGATAAGTAAATGGTGACTCAAAGTAAGTAGTTAAGTCACAAAGCAAGAATGTGATGGAATCAATAAAAATATACAAGAAAGTGCTCTGAGGAGCATTTTAGCCCTGTATGCATACCCGAAGTTTTATGTGTGTGTGTTAGTTGCTCAGTCATGCCCCGACTCTTTGCGACCCCACGGACTGTAGCCCACCAGGCTCCTCTGCCCATGGGATTCTCCAGGCAAGAATACTGGAGTGGGTTGCCATTTGCTTTCTCCAGGGGATCTTCCTGACCCAGGGATCGAACCCAGGTTTCCTGCATCACAGATAGCCCCCTTACCATCTGAGCCACCATGTTTTCCTGACATAAAAAGATGAGAACGAAATCTGTGAGTTTGTACATGAAAAGAAATCCCTTGCTGCTGTCAATACAAGGAGTACCTTTACCACCTGCAGCAAGTTGGTTACAACCTCTAAGACAACTTAGTTCAACTAATTGTGACAAAGAGAAACTCACCTGTATGAGAAGACTGTCTCTGCAGGGGTTTGCCTAACTCCTGTGTTGTCTTTCTCATTTCAGGGGGCAGCCCTGACCCAGCAGGCACCTCGTCGTGTTTGCCAGAAGGGGTTCAGGGCTGCACTAAGTCACTCCTGTTTGTTGGTCTGGTTCCATCGTCCATATACGTTAAGTGTTGGCTGACGGGGTGTGGGTTGGGGATCTGGCCCATGGTTACAGGACCAAGTGAAACCATTCCTCAGCATCATACTCTAAGCATCTGCGTTAACCAGTCATAGCCCCAGCCACATCCTCGTTAAGACAAGAAGCCATACCACAAACCAGTTCAGAACTAGGTGATGCCTCTAATGCCATGTGGCTTCAGTACCACTCAGTGCATTTCATTTAAAGCTAATTCAGGGTTTGAGAGGATCACAATAGACTCCATCACTCAACTATTAAAGCCTAATCAACTGCAAAGCAAGTGATTCAGTGAGACCACATGGATATAGCTTATGTTTCTAGCCCATTTAAGAAAAAAAAAAACAAACTTTTTTCAAATATTTTAGGAACATTCCATCTCTTCCTTGTTCTCCTTGTTCTTATTGAATAAGATCTTAAATTAACTTAGACCATCTTGAATCACATTCTCTAATCCTCACAGCTGAGCACGCTGCCTCTGTTAACCCCTGAACTTTGGAGGAAATGTCATTACATCGTGCGACAGAGCAAGCAAATCTGAGCTGCTTAGTCATATTTCACTGGGCGGCAGTGCTCCTGGCTTTGTAGACATGACCTGGGATGCTTCCACCCAGCTCCTCCTAAAAGCAGTCACCCAGTCCGCAACAAATAATCCTCTCATCTCAGAAACTGGACCCACTTCGACACTGGTATTCCACTTACTAGAATACAGGAGTTAGCATTTATACTCTGCTTGGTTTTAAATGATAACTCTTCCAATTTGATATGGTGCAAAGCCTGCTCGCTACTTCTCTCCCTTATTTCCTTCCTTTCTCTACACTTCAGCCATTTAGAGAACAAGGTCTGACTTATGCACGTAGCTGCAATAACATCGGTGTACTAAAAAGAGCACGGACATGAGGGTCAGGAAACCTTGACTCTAATCCAAGATTTGTCACTGTGGGGCAGTTGTGAGGACTCAAGAAAAGCAACACTACTTTCTTTGTGTCTCTGTTTCCCATCTGGATGGTGAGAGATGTCTTTGACCAAAGGAGCGCAGTAAAAGGCCTGCTGATTCATCCTCTGAACAGGGGCTCCCAAAGGCAGTATCTTGGCTGGGTCCCCAAGGTCCAGAATCTGGCCTTCAAATCTCAAGGCTCTTGAAAATAGACTCACATTAACCACGTTCACAAAAGGCTAATACATAAAGCGGAAAGCCAATGTACTAATTTTTCAAAAAAATGAACCATTAAGAGGATTGGATCCTTCCATTTTATGGTCTAGATCACTCTCTCCCAACAGAGAAATCTACATGGTAAGCCAAATTACAATCAGAAATTTGTTGGATAATACAGAATTAGAGCAAAGGGAGTCTGGAGTATCGCAGCCTAACATAATTATTACCTGTTTACAGCTGATTTTTTTTTTCAAAATGTCATTTTTAAATGGCTTATTTATAAATTCTGGCTCTATCTTCCTGCCAGTGCCTCATGGGACTTGTGTTGCAATTGGGGATGGCTTTGACCATCTATGTCCTTTTGTTTCTGTGAATTTATACAGAGTTACTTTAGATAACTAATATAGGCTTCTTGATGACTTGGACCTCATGATATCCAGAGCCAGGAAGTCCAGCTTCACAGAGCTCCTGTAAAATGAGCAAAGGTCTGAGCAAAATTGTTACTGCTCACGCCTCATCTTGAAATCCCCAAATCCACTTCCAGATGGCTTCCTCAGCATCACTGACATCACCACATCCAACTTTATGATCTCCATTCTTCCTTGTGAGCACATGTTTACGGCAAAAACCACTTTCTCCACGACAGAAATTTATCTTCAGTTGAGTAGCAAGTGTTCAGGAAAGAAGCAAAGGAATGAGGAATGATATGGGCATCCTGGTGGGAACAGTGCCAAGATTAAAAAGAGAAAGAGAGAGGACAATTGGCTTTGGATAATCTCACCAAAAAGAGAGTAGATGTGAAGGAAAGGAAAAGACGAAATCTCTCTTATCAATAGCACTTGCCAAGCCAAGGAGGGAAGCCGAAGACCTAGAACCAGCTGCCACCCAGCCAGATGGCCACTGTGGCCCACCTCCCGCCCCCCAGCTTCCTCCTGTGCCCCCGTCACTAGAGTCATACAAGCTGCCAGTTTTGAGGGGTGGGGCGGACAGACACGGGATGCCCCAGCTGCTGGAGCATCTGTGCACCAGAGCTGGGGGTGTCCTCCCTGAGCCCCAAGTCCCCACCCCTTCAGAGAAGGTGACTTATTTCTTAGTCTTGCAGATTGGAACAAGGAACATGTTTTCCCAGAGATACAGCGTCATTCCCGCCACTTAGTCACCGTGACATCTGTAATTCAGTCACATTAGTTATTAAACAAGCCGCTGTGGGCCAGCCAGAAAACAGTCACCGTGTAGCACCATATTTCTATGGGAAAATGTGCTGTGTTCCTTACAATAACTTAAAAACAAACTTGGAAAATCCATTTTTATACTGAAAAATGCCTGAACACGGGGTCCCAAATCAACATCCTCATCCTTTATACTTCTTCCTTGTCCTTTCATGTAAGGATAAATTTAAAAAGATAAAAAACACCCTAGATATTCCAGGTACTATTTCTTTTAGAACTCCCCATGATGAATCCAGCCATAGGTATAAAGACCACGAGAAGAGGCTAGGAAAGTCTAAGAGCCGAGAGCTCCTGCTGGTTTAATTGTCCAGGCAGTGAAGGAGGGGACTCTCCTGTGAAAACAGGGTTCCCAAAGCCCCTGCTTTCTATGATTTAGGGTCAGAGCCTGAAAACCTAGTAGAAGCAACTGCTTTGCGACAAATTCCATACACAGGAGAGACTAGTGTTACATGTTGTTGCTCAGTCGTTCAGTTGCACCCAACTCTTTGCAACCCCATGGACTGCAGCACGCCAAGCTTATATCAATAAATCATCACTCACTGGTGAACTGGTAAGGTGGACTATCAGAGAAACTTAAATAAGTCCCATGAAACCAGTTTTTTAAAACATCTTCATGTCTGGGCATTGGGGAAGGATGGACTGAGAGTTTGGGATTAGCAGATGCAAACGATTACTTATAGAATGGATAAACAACCAGGTCCTCTCTCGTCCCCTTCTCCTCTTGCCTTCAATCTTTCCCAGCATCAGGGTCTTTTCAAATAAGTCAGTTCTTCGCATCAGGTGGCCAAAGTATTGGAGCTTCAGCTTCAGCATCAGTACCTCCAATGAATATTTAGGACTGATTTCCTTTAGAATTGACTGGTTGGATCTCCTTGCAGTCCAAGGGATTCTCAGGAGTCTTCTTCAACACCACAGTTTGAAAGTATCAGTTCTTTGGCGCTCAGCCTTCTTTATGGTCCAACTCTCACACCTGTACATGACTACTGGAAAAACTGTAGCTTTGACTAGATGGACATTTGTGGGCAAAGTAATGTCTCTGCTTTTTAATATGCTGTCTACGTTGGTCATAGCTTTCTTCCAAGGAGCAAGGGTTTTTTAATTTCATGGCTGCAGTCACCACCTGCAGTGATTTTGGAGCCCAAGAAAGCCTGTCACTGTTTCCATTGTTTGCCCATCTATTTGCCATGAAGTGACAGGACCAGATGCCATGATCTTAGTTTTTTGAATATTGAGTTTTAAGCCAGCTTTTTCAATCTCCTCTTTCACCTTCATCAAGAGGCTTTTTAGTTCCTCTTCACTTTCTGCCACAAGGGTGGGGTCATCTGCATATCTAAGGTTATTGATATTTCTCCCAGCAATCTTGATTCCAGCTTGTGCTTCATCTAGTCAGGCATTTTGCATGATGTACTCTGCATATAAGTCAAATAAGCAGGGTGACAATATACAGCCTTTACGAGCACAAAGCTGAGGGAGGGAGGTGGGCAATGAACACAGTAGTCCCCCCTCCAGCAGTCTCATCCACTGCCTTCCTTAAAGTCCTCCACCCTCATGCCTCTCTTTCTTCTTGCTGTCTGCATAGATGGCACATACATAAGCTCTCAGTCAACTCCAGTGTAATACTCTCTACTTATTCTGCAGGGTTTAAGATTAGCCCTGGCTTTCCCATTGGAAAGCCAACTCTTTGCAGCACAGTGTCCCCCAGCCCTGGTCCAGCATTCAATACATATGAGACACTCAATAAACCACCATTCACTGGTGGATTGGTAGGGTGGACTATCAGAAAAACTGAAATAAGCCCCATGAAGCCAGGTTTTTTAAAACATTTTCATATCTGGGTGTGGAGGAGGGATGGACTGGGAGTTTGGGATTAGCAGATGCAAACTATTACTTATAGAATGGATAAACAACCAGGTCCTACTGTATAGCACAAGAAAGTATATTTGATATCCTGGGACAAACCATAAAGGAAAAGAATATAAAAAATGTATAACTGAATCACTTTGCTGTACAGCAGAAATTAACATAACATTGTAATCAACTATACTGCAATAGTATTAAAAACTTTTTTCATCTCTGGATCCTCAGTGTCTAGAAGAGTATCACATAGTAGGTGTTCAATAACTGTTTGATGAATTACAGTTTAGAAGCTTTCACCAATTGGTGATTAATTATAATTGAGGAAAAGGCATTGTCAAGATCACAAGTAAAGGCAAAAAGAAATATGATTAGCAAAGAAAAAGAATCCATTTCCATATGACTTTTCAGGAAACATCTGTTATCTAAACTAACACACACCTGTGCCTGTCCCCAAACTGAAGCCCAGTGACTGTGAGGTGACTAAAGATGCTTCTAACTCCACGGTGATGGATTTCAGTGACTCATGTGCCCATGCAATTTCTGGCTTGTCTCGGGTGGTACAAATCTCCTCCCAAAGCACCATGATGTGGGCACTATAGAGAAGGGATGCTGGAAAGAACTGTGAGATGTTACTGTTTGGCTGGCTGGGTTATCTTTTTTTTTTTTTTTTTTTGAACAGTCTATTGTAAAACAGCTTAAAAGACAGCCACTACGAGCCACATTAACCTGTTTATCCCTTGCCTTAAAACAGAGTCCAAATCCCAGCAGGGCACAGTGGGACATGACAAAATACGGCAAAGTAACCCAGGAGAAGGAAGAAGCGGTGACAGGCAATTGGCAAGACTACAAATCACACGCCTGAAGTCCCTCTCACACCAGCTAATCTGGGTGGGAAGGATGTTGTGCCAAAGTTTCTCCCATTTTCTTTCTTTCTTTTGAGATCACCTTCAACAATTCATTTGGCAAAGACTTTTGGCATACTGTGCTTACTTCTCTATGTGAGTCACTTTTTCAAAATTATGCCCTTTTCAGAGATGCCCATCGAGGCCTAACAGACATCAATCAACCAATTAATGAATAAGTTAATTAATTTTCCTCCATCTAACCCCAAACAAGATCTGTGCCTAGGAAACCATCCAAACATAGGAAAGTGGGCATTCAGGAGCTCAGACATCCAAGCCAGCATGAACAGTGCTTTCTGTTAAAAGTCACATCTCTCAGCCTAAGCTAACCTTGCCTATGACTGCCTACAAGATCAAGTCCACACTCTTCAAGCCAGCATTCAAAGTGCTTCTCAAGCTGGTCTCACCACTAGCAAGTGCGTCATTTCTTACCGTCACCTCTATGTATGCCCCAGAATCCTTTGCTTCCTTCACTGTGCCGCTCTCTGCTAGGCACCCTTCTCTTTATGAACAAGCTCCCTCAATCATCTGAATTGTAGTGGATCTTCGGGGCCCATCCTCCATCAGTCTCCTCCATAGGGTCTTCCTCCAACACTCTAACTTAGTACCCAATGCACTTCTCTTTCCACTCTGTATTATGCTCTAGACTCTGGCAGCATGGCTACCTAGCCAGACATCCACTGCAAAACTCCATGACTATTTCCCGTACACATGCTGCCTTTTTCCACAATGCTCAGCACTTGCCACACAGACGATCCACAAACATTTGCTGACTATTCCTCTTTTCTTTCAACCTAAAATTTAAGTGGCTATTTCTTCCACCAGAAACACCTGTCCTTTGGGCCTACCTTCTCCAGAAGGAAAGACAGGGGGAGGTCATTTTTTTTCCTCATAGAACTTGTTAAATCAGGGCTCATATATTTTCCATCACATGGGAAGACAGATGTTTGTTTTTGAAGAATATGATTGAGAGAAGAAAAGAATGCTGATAAAGTATTTACCTCACCCAAAGGAAGTGCAGTTACTGCCTGGGACCACTTTGGAGAATCAAAGTTAAGAGTCCTGGATATGCAAATCTCACACTTGAAATTGTAGTGAAATTGACAGAGTTTCGGTAACACAAGGAATAAGAAGTGACCTGAGGACAGGAAAGGCAGAGAAAGTCTTCCATATGACACTGTGTGACCTAATCTCTCATGTTTTTCTTTTTCTTTTTTTTTTTTAACTTTTAAAAACATGAAACAGGTGCTCCAGCTTGGTATAAAGAAACTGAGTAATACTGACTAGGAGAGACCCAGTTTTCCTGTTAGCCTTATTTTCATCCACTAAAGAGTCACTTCAATAAATAAAGTCAGCTCTTGATAATCTACATATAGGCTGTTAGATATTCAAGCTATCTAAAATTAATTCTTAACAATTCATCCACTCATTACCCATTCAACAAATATTTACTGAACACCTGGTATATGCCAAGCACTAATGCATAAATTTGTTTTAAGATAAGAAATAAAACAGATGCTATATGAAATCTATCAAAAAAAAAAAAAGTCCCTACAAGTATACACCAACTGTCAAACATTATTTTTCATTCTGTTCTCTTTCCTTGAACGTGATTTTTTAATCCCCAATCAAGATTTCCCCCAATCCATTCCCAAATACCAGCATATCTTCAAAGAATGCAAGCGGGTTATTTCACAGTAAAAATGCTGATTTACACTATCACAACACACATTTCTCCAAAGAAGTGGTTAAATTTCTTTGGTTAGTAAAATACCGAATTCTCTTGGTTTGCATACATTTCTCAGAAATCATTGGTAAGTAGCCCCAGTTTGCTGGAAACCTAGCCATGAAGAACAGACAAGTTATTAATACAAGACAGAATGTTCCTCAGTGTTGAGGGACTGCTTCACAGGGCCAGCTCTTCATAAAAGCTGTTCACAGCTTGACCCCTTAAAGATGCCTCTTAAAGTAATGCCTGTGCTTCCAAAGGGAGGGAAACCTGCATGTTTTGTCTAGGATGAGACAACCAAGTCCTTATCACACTTTCACTCTCTGCTTTGCAAACTGCTGCACTTCATCTCACCTTAATTTAATTCTTTCTCTTCCCCATTGCCCTATTCAATCCCTCAGTTGACATGTCTGATCTCTGTAATAAAATTCAAGTCCCTAAGAAAGTATAAAGCTGGGATTTTACTCTATTTCTCTAAGCAGAACTTAATTAGGAAGGTAAATCTTCTGCCAAGAAGTCAAATAAAAATGACATGTGACTAGATGTCATCTGAAGCCACACAGCCCTCTGTGTGGTAGGGTCCAGTTTGCCAGGGTCTGACAAAGCCGGGAGCTAATTAGACAGACGTCTGGTGTTGTAAGTCTTTCTTCCAGATGACAACAGAGGAAGTGGCAAGGTCAATGTTGAAATGTAGATAAGGAGCAGCCTTCTGGGCTAAGTGGACATACACCTCCTCTAAAAATGGAGGTAAGCAAAGGCCCTAAGCAATCGGCCAGACCTTGGACTTGCCTTTGGTGCTAACCCCAGCGTCATCACCAGTGGCTCTGCCTACCTTATGCTGTGTTGGCAGTGTCCTCACCTCTCAGACTGATCCTCGGGGGGTCGCCTCAGTGATAGCATACGAGCAAATTAGAGTGGGGCTGGAGCAGGGGAGAACTGGCCAAGATTGTGTGGTCTTAATAAAGGCCTGTATTGTGCTCTGTTGCCCCCAGAAACAGCCTGGATTCAAATCAACATTAAAACCAAATTACAGTTGAGTTCGATTTAATTCCAACAAAATGCCTTCCTTTTGGTATTATCAGCACACATTCAATTCAATTCAGAAACTATATGTTTCCTTTTTAAGTATTACATACCATGGGGGGTTTTGTTTGTTTTTGTTTTTTGTATAGAGGCAACCGATTATTTTTCCCCCTCAACTGTGCCCAATTCAACAGGTTTATTACTTATTTCCTGGGAGCAAGGGGGAAAGCTTTTGTCAGTCATCACCAAAAACAAAAAAACATTTGTTGAATTGTTTAATTCAACTAAAACAAGAAGCAAACTGCTCTGGAGTGGATTTTTAAATTTCAAGCTATAGTAATTATAAAACGAATATCAATACCTTTGTTTTAAAAGACACACCTACTATTTTATCCAGGTAAACATGAGAAACTGAAAATATCCTTTTAAACATTCTCCTGTTTATGCATAGACTAGAAAAGAGTGAAAAGCTTTCCTGATTTTTCAATTCCAAGAGGAATCCGTCCAAACCGTTTCTATTATTAGCACACAAAATGGTAGCTAAAGAAGTTACTGTGGTTAACAACTGAATAATTCATAGTCTCAGAAGAATTCAGTCGCTTTGTCTTCTCCAGTTCCTCTTTAGAACTGGATCCCCAAACATATTTTGCGCCCTGAGTTGTTATAAAGAAAACCATATACAAATTTCTTCTCAGAACTTAAAAATCAGCCACGCTAAGCACTAAAAACAACAGCAAGACATTAGGCTGGAGACTTAACAGGAACCTTTATAACTTTTATTTATAAGAGTTCATGAAACTCTTAAGATTCAGTCAGTTCAGTTCAGTTCAGTCGCTCAGTCGTGTCTGACTCTTTGCGACCCCATGAATCGCAGCATGCCAGGCCTCCCTGTCCATCACCAACTCCCGGAGTTCACCCAGACTCACATCCATTGAGTCTTAAGATTACACATACATTATCAGAAATTAGAGTTACAGCTTCCAGTTTCTGTCCCATGGCTATCACTGGGCTATAATATCACCAAAATTTAAACTGTCTTTATGCAATCTTCCGAATAAAATATGTAAACACAGTAAATATGACCTACAAATAGTTTTCAACACATTTCAACACCCTCTAATCTAAAGTCGTTATTTTCTATGATGCGAGACACTAAGAATTTCAAGTTCAGAAACAGAAAAAAAACAAAAACAAAAAAACACTCCAATTAGTGAGTGAAAGAGGTTAATAATGTTGGCAGGATAGAGTTCTGCTGTTCACCAGGAGAACAGAGGTCAAGCCCACCAGCACTCTTCACCGAAAATTCCCAGAAACATTCAACTTTGTTTTGTCTTTGGAAGAAAGATGTTAAGTATTAAAAAATATGTGGGGATTTTAACCTTCAACTTTATTTTCTAACAACTTTTTCCCAAAAACAAGCAATCTCTGCCAAATAAAGCATAGAACTGTGAAAGAACGTAAAACCTCAGAACCCCAGGTGACGCCATCATTCCCCAGAGGCCACAGTTTACCCTTTCCTGTCTCCAAGGGCTTTTATGTTATTTTATTATTTATTTCTCTGCACTGGGTCTTCATTGCTGTGCAGGCTTTCTCTAGTTGTGGCAATCGGGGGCTACTCTCTAGTTGCAGTGACTGGGGGCCTCTCATTGCGGTGGCTACTCTTGCGGAGCACAGGCTCTAGTTGTTGAGGCCTGCGGACTTAGTTGCTCTGCAGTATATGGGATTTTCCTGGACCAGGGATTAAACCCATGTCCCCTGCATTGCAAGGTGGATTCTTAACCTCTGGACCACCAGGGAAGTCCCAAGGTTTTTTTAATGTTAAAATTTCTAAAGCAAATCTTTCCATTAAGCACGATTCCCTTCTTAAATAGAGTTTGCCTAACCTGGTCAACAAGAAAAAAAGTGAACCTTTTTTGGATACTGCAATGTGATCATTTGAGAACACTAGTCTACTAGGATATATTAAAATTCCAGGGACTTCTTTGATGGTTCAGTGGTTAAGAATCCACCTTCCAATGCAGGGGATGTGGGTTCAATCCCTAGTCAGGGAACTAAGATCCCACATGGCCCATGCTGCAACGAAGACCCAGTGCAGCCAAAAAACTAAAATACAGCTAAATTAGGAACTAATTAGATGTTAGTGAGTGTTTACTCAGTGCCAGGCACTAGTGTGAAGTGCTTTACTTCTCTCATTTAATGCTAAGAGGTAGCATATATCTAATAATAAGAAAGTAATATATATACCTAATATTACCTAATACTACCATGAAGAAAGGGCTTTCCTGGTGACTCAGTTGGTAAAGAATCTGCCTGTATGCAGGAGACCTGGGTTCAATCCCTGGGTTGGGAAGATCCCCTGGAGAAGGGCATGTCAACCCACTCCAGTATTCTTGCCTGGAGAATCCCATGGACAGAGGAACCTGGTGGGTTACAGTCCGTAGGGTCACAATTGAGTCAGACACAATTGAGCGACTAACACTTTTCACCATGAAGGAAATTATCATATACCTCACAAGTGGCTACCTCAGGTCAGTTCAAGTCCGAAACTCAAGCTCTTAGCCTTTGCACTACTACACGACTTCTCAAGAACAAAGGTTCCCTGAGCAGGAATCAGACCTAGACCAAGGCGGAGAAAGTTAGAAATTCTGGCCACTAGACCACACGGCATGTGTTGGGTTACCTGACCCCATGCCAAAAATGCCCGGATGGTTATGTTTGGCAGTCTGCTTTTTTATAGTTGTTGTCTCCTGCTGATTTCATTGCTTCCATGTTTCACATAGATATAGACTTTCTACCATCACCAGCAAGTCTAATCTGGAGCAACCTCTCTTCTCCCTTTATCACAACTTTCCATTTAGATGCTGTTTTCCAGTTTACAAAGTGCTTCCACATACCTTATCTCATCTAATCTAATTTGCTATTTCTAATCAGTTTGGGGATGAGCAACCAGATTACCCATAATTCCAACAGGCTTCGATAAATAAAAGCAATTAGGTTCTGAGTGAGGGCTTAAGGCAGACTCCTAGGAATGAAGTGCCCATGTCCAAGGACAAAGAGCGGGCATCTCTTTTGCAGCCCAGACCCTGCCTGACCACTCAGTCATTCTAGCAATCATTCATTTAATAAACATTTACTGAGCACCGGCTATGTGCCACATTCTGTCATGACTGCTGGCATTACAAGGATGATCAACCTCTAGTTCCTGCCTTTGAGAAGCCCCAAGACTAGTAGAGAGAGAAATGTGACCACAGATTACCATGCTGAGAATGGGCAGGCAGCAAAAAGGTAGCTGTGCACAAAGGATTATGGGAAAATGGATGCTAGCTGCCCAGTTCAGCAGAGATTTTCTAGAGGATCCAAGGCTGATGAGGTTCTCAGCTTGGTGGCAGACTCTAGGGGTTGCTGGACGACTGAACTCTAAATAAACCAGGGAAAAACTTCTCGACTCTGGCTACACATTAGAATCACTTGGGGAGCTTTCAAAACCAAATAATAACAAGACCACTTCGGAAAATTTGGGGGCAGCACTTACTCAGGCCAAACATACACATACCCTATGATCCAGCAGTTCCATTCCTATGTATAAACCCAGCAGAAATGTGTACCAGAAGACACACACAGGGATATTCATAGTAGCATTGTTCATAGCAACCCCAAACTGGAAACAACCCAGATGTCCCTCAACAGGTGAATGGATAAAGAAAATAGACTTCATCTACACAATGGAATACCACTAGCAATAAAAAATAAAGAACAACGAAGCACAGACTCTAGGGCGCCTGGGCTCAGTAGCTGTGGCACATGGGCTTAGTTGCCCTGCGGCATGTGGAATTTTCTCGGACCAGGGATCGAACCTGTGTCCTCTGCACTTGGCAGGCAGATTTTTAACCACTGAACCACCAGTTCCAGATGTGTTCAGTTTGTAAGGATCCAATGAACTTTTTACTCAGGACTTGTGCAGTTTCCTGAATTCATGCTGTACGTCAATATAAAGTTTACTTAAACATTAAAAAAAAAGAAGAAATAGTGAGGAAGGCCTAGATCTCACTGCAGACCAATTAACCCAAAAGCCCAGTGTGGGTAGACCCCAATATTTGTATTTTTTAAAAAAACACCCCTAGTGGCTCTGATGTACAGCTATGTGTGAAAACCAAGGCTAGATGTTCCCATATTCTCAATAGCTCCTTTGGGTTAACAGCCTGGCACGTGGCAAAGGGAACAAGTTCTGAAGTAAGGAACATCAGTGATTACATTCTGGCTCTGTTTTGCACTGGCAGTGTGTGGCATTTGTCTGGATCATCCCCAAACCTCAGTTTCCACCAGTGTATAATGGGCACAATATCCTCTCCCCCCCTAGGATTGTTGTGAGGATGAAATGAAATAATATATTTAGAGGACCTAGCGTGCAACCTAGAACACAGTATGTGCTTGAAAAATGGTGGGTACCCAACTCCTCTCCCTCCTTCATGTCTAAGTTCCTAAGTCTCAGCCCAGTGATGAGCAGATCGCTGCAGACAAACAAAACTCACACTCTCCGGTTTCTCCTCCTGAATGAGTTTCTTTGTAGACGGAAGTAATATTATACTTGGGCTAGTGACATCAAATGAATGTCAGACATTTCTGGGCCCTGGGGGCTCACTCTGTTCAACACTGCCACCCCCAAAGATGATTGGAGAGGAAGCAGACCATAGATCAATACCAACCACGGACCCTCCTGTGGAAAGCTTTGTCCCTGACCTTACCCCTAGTAACAGCAACAGTCCTGTGAGGTGGCAAGAAAGAACAGAAAGAAACAGTAGCTTGGGAGACATACCATTCATGATATGTACCAAATGAGACACTTTTGTATCAAATGTCATGTTGGCATAAAAACAAAGCAGAATCATGGGCTGAGAAGCAGAAGATTCGGGTGAGAGTTTTGATGACACCACCCATCGGCTGTGTGACTTTGGTTCACTAAACTTTTCTGTTTCTCTGGCCAATGAAAACAATGCCATCTCTCCTACATCCTTTACAAGGGCACAGTGAGTTTTAGATAAGATAAATAGAATGCTTTCCAAAACCTGAAGCAGCAAAGGAAGGCAAGATGAGATTTCTAGGCTGGAAATTTACTTTGTTCCAAACTCCAATCACCAACCACCACCCTCCCTCCCCAAGACTGAGAACTCTCTGATATTAACTGCTTCAAGCACACCCAGAGACTCCACCAGCCTGAAGCTCGCTTATGTAAGAAGAGACTGCAGCACTGCCTGGCATGTAGCGTAATACTTTGCTTAAGAGAAATCCTTGGAAATGCCTCAGCTGAACTACAAGGGCAGGCCCAGGCTTTACGTTTTGGAGACAGGCGCTCTCAGTCACGGAACACCAGAACTGTGGCTGGAGCAAATGATGTCATTGGAGCTCTTCTTACCATGGTCAATGTCAAAATTAAGATAGGAAGTTCAAGGACAAATCGTGGGGTTCCCAGGCAAATACAAGTTAGAAAAACAGTCTGGACCTCAGAATCTTGCTTTTAAAATTGTCTCCTCTCCTATAATGGTTTCTGGTTTATGTGAAGCTTTTCTTGACAAAAGGTACATAGTTGCATAGAAAAATATATTCCCTTAGGACTCTATTTTTTCTCCCACTACACATTAAGGAGAGACAAAAAAAAAAATCATGTGAGTCACCCCTGTATCCAAAAACAATAACAAACCAAAAATAAAACTATAAGATTTTCCAAGAGACAGATAAACTTAAGGGCTCTCCACTGTAGAGCTGAGAAACGAAATCGCTCAAATACCTGTTGGGTTCCTAAATGACTGGAAAATGAAAACTCGAAATTAACCACAGGTACGTTGGAACATCTTGTAGATACAGGACTTTCCCCATCCACAAACCATTTCTGCGACAGACCTGTGTACTCAACGCCTAAAATATCCCCAAATGTACAGATGCCGGGAATGGGGTGGGGGGGATGTCAATTAGTATAAAAGAAAAATAGTACTGTTGACTCCTGCCCTGGTTTCAGGGAAAAGAAGGAATTGGGTCTGATGCAAACCTCGCGGCCAGAGCCGGACAACTCGCCCCTAAGTTTGGCGCGTCCCCGCTCTGCGCCCTCGGCCCCCGCCCCCGCTCCCGGCACCCAGGAGCTCAGAGCCCCGCGAGGCCCTGGCGGAGGACGGACCCCGCGGCCACGGCCCGGGGAGGAAGGGCGTCTCCTCGCCAATGAGGGTCCTTCGGCCCCACCCCAGGCCCTCGCGCGCTCCCCTTCCCCTGACCCTTCGCCCGGGCAGGTCACCTGGCTTGGCGGCTGCCCGCTGGTCCTCCAGATTTTCGCTCGCTCTATCTGCGCTGCCGCCGCCTCCGGGAAGCCACTCGCCCTCCCGAGTCACCGGGCCGGCGAGCGGGCGGCCGAGCCGGTGTCAAGGCTGCGGGAACGGTTCCACTCGGCCGGAGCTGGTACTCTGCCCTGAGCGCGGCCGCCACCAGGGCGAAACTGGAGAGCTGGGCTCGGCTTGCCGGGGCGGGGAGGGGCGACTGCAACTTTGCTCCTGGACGCGGACGAGGAGGGGGCGCCCGTCTCCAAACTCTGAGCAGCGCCCGCAATCTCTCCAGACCAGGGTTTTTTTGTTTTTTGGTTTTTTTTTTTAATGCTCCCCCCCTCCTTTTTTAACCTAAAGGGAAGCCAGATGCTGGCCCTCAAGTTCTTGTTTCCAAAGAGGCGGGGAGCGCGGGGCCGAAAGCGGTGTGCGGGAGACGCGCCCTGCTGAGTGCGCGGGCGGCGAGCCGGCCGAGGGCGCTTGGGGAGGCAACGGGCGGGCAGCGGCTGCCCTGGGAACCCGCCTTTGCGGCCGCTCCGCACCCGGCTCTCAGTACCTCGCCGGCCCCCTCCAGCCGGGAGCCAGAGCCCGGGAGGGAGAGCGGCCTGGAGGGACCGGGCCAGCGGCGGGGAAGCAGTGACCCGGACCTGGATCGCCGAAGTAGGAACTGGAAGTGACAGCGGCGCAGGGCAGAGCAGCCGCCGCAGCCGCCGCCCGGTAGCCGTGGCGGCAGCAGAAGCCACGGAGCGGCGGCGGCGGCCACACTGCGCATGCTGCTGCCGCCGGGTTCAACCCCGAGCCCGGGGCTGCCGCCGCCTGGCCTGCCGCGGGCCTCTGCTAGAGCCTCGGGCGGGAATCCTGGCCTCACTGAGCAGCCCTGCCAGGTGGCCCACTTCCTCCTCCAGCCCCGGACAGGGCTTGGAGCCCCCAAACCCTGTGGTGAGCCGCTGAGCCACCCCAGAGAGGAAGCACTCTCCATCGGCCCTCCGCACCCCTCCCTTCCCCGAACTGTCCTGGATGCCCTTCCCGGACTTCTCGAATAACAGGCCCCACACCAAACAGTCTCTTCGAGGGAGAATGAAAAGGTTCGTGAGAGAAGGCAAATATTTCCGACCTTACTTAAAGTCCAGTTTTTACCGAAAAGCAATGGAATCAGTAGATTAGGATGGCCAGAGTCATGGGTGTCATTTGATGTAACTCACGGAAATTCCAGTAGGAGTGTCAGACTGGCTCGACAGAAAGAGGGAAAAAAAAAAAAAAAACCAAAAACTTACCAAAATCCTCTTTAGTCTTCTCACTAGCTCAAATTGAGCGGCTAAATATACAAAGCTTTCCCCAGCGGAAACTGATGGAAATGGGCCAGTTAAAAAGTGTCCAACAGTGAGACATTACCAATCCTTACTCCAGCCTCTTCATGTTTACAGATGAGTCAACCGAGGCTGAGAGAAGGGGACTCTGAGTTCTCGGAGAGAACGTCGCCGTTTCAGGGCCTGATACCCACTGCAGCTACTGCTTAGCTGCCTGGCCTCTGCCTCACTGCTCCAGGGAGGCTTTGCTCTCCTAGAGCCCAGATCGATTATGGGAGATTTAGCCCTTGACTCATGATCATTAGTAGAGCTGCCTTCCTTCCAGAACTGCTTCCCTGTCGAGCAGCCCCTGGGAAATGGCAAATCGTCCATCCCACAGGCCCCACTTTGGGGAGGGCACCCATGCTGTTCCAGTGACAAGGCAGATGGAGTGACTCAGGGAGACAGGAGGCAGTTACGGGTGGGGGCAAAGAAAAAGCCATACTGATCCCAGCTGGTGAGAGAGAGAGAGAAGGAGGGAGAAAGAGTGAAAGAAACCCTAACTGAGCTTCATATACGTTCAATGAAATCCTTCATCAACAAAACAGCTTTCTACAAAGTAGGGTTGGCCTAGGAGCAGAATAGGAGATGGTAGAGTATCCCTGCAAAGGGTTGTTCATAAAAGCAGCAGGTGAAAAAGAAGTGCCTACTGGGTATGAGGCTGGGGGAAGCCTGGCTGAAAGAAAAACCAGAGGACTAGAGCTGGGACAGACCAGTCCTTCCTGGGGCTTAGCCAGGACCGCGTAGTCAGAGAGGTACCTCCCAGGCAAGTCCCAAATGATCTCAAGAACTGTATCTGTCCCTAACTCCCAGCAAGTTCAAAGGCAGAACAAAGACCATTGCTAGGATAGTGCTGTCGAGGGACTTATTGGTCACATTAGTGACACTCTACCTAGACATGAGGATTTTTCCATATGTTCTGGAAGATTTTCTCTTGAAGCCTGAGTGTCCTCCCTGCCTTCTCCATTCTGTAAATAAATAAGAAAGATACATTTGGTTCACAGAAATGGAAATACAAATAAACAGTAAAGGCATGAGAGATGTCCAAACGCACATGGAATCATGAAATTCATATTACAGCAATAAATCAAATACCATTTGCACCCAACATTTTAGCCAACATTAATGATAAATAATATCCAGGGCCACCAGAGACATGAGAAAGAAGGCACTTTCTACACTGTTGGTAGGATTAGAACTGCATACAGCATGTTTGTAGGGGAATTTGAGAGTATCAAATTTTAACACAGTTATTCCATTTCTATTAAGAAAGATGCTTCAAGAATAATCACAGATGTACACAAATCTCTATGTGCATATACAACATGACCCTCTGGCATTTATCCCAAGAATACAAGATTGATTTAACATATGAAAATTAATAATGTAATAAACATTGCAGTATAATAGAGGAGAAAATCAATGGTCATCTTAACAGATGCAAAAAAAAAAGCATTTGAAAAAATCTGGCACCCTTTCATGATAAAAAATACTCAAAAAACTAGGAATGGAATGGAACTCCTTTAATCTGATAAAGAGCATCTATGAAAACCCACAACTACCATTATGCTTAATGGTGAAAGATCAATTGTATTTCTATGCAATGAACAACCCAAATGTGAAATTAAGGAAACAATTTCATTTGCAATAGTATCAAAAAAAAATAAAATACTTTGGAATAAATTGAATCAAGGAGGTACAAGGCGTGTACACTGAAAATTACAAAACATTGTTGAATGAAATTTTAAAGACCTAAATCAATGGAAAGACATCCTGTGTTTATGGATCAGAAGACTTAATGTTGTTCAGATGGCAATATTCCCCAAAGCGATATACAGACTGAATACAATCCTTATTAAAAATTCCAGTTTGCCTTTTTGCAGAAATGTACAGGCTGATCCTGATCCATATGCACACACAAGAGATCCAGAATAGCCAAAATTATTTTGAAAATGAAGAACAAAGTTGGAGGACTCATGCTTTCGGATTTGAAAACTTACCACTCAGCTACATTAATGAATTCAGTGGGGGAAAGAATCATCTACAGAAAGCAAGGGAATTCCAGGAAAACATGTACTTCTGTTTTATTGACAACACTAAAGTCTTTGACTGTGTGGATCACAACAAACTGTGGAAAATTCTTTAAGAGAGGGAATACCAGACCACCTTACCTGCCTCCTCAGAAATCTGTATGCAGGTCAAGAAGCAACAGTTAGAACATTACATGGAATAAGGGACTGGTTCCAAATTGGGAAAGGGGTGTGACAATGCTGTATATTGTCACCCCGTTTTTTTAACTTATATGCAGACTATATTATGTGAAATGCCAGGCTAGATGAAGCACAAGCTGGAATCAAGATTGCTGGGAGAAATATCAACAACCTCAGATATGTAGATGATACCACTCTAATAGCAGAAAGTGAAGAGGAACTAAAGAGCTTCTTGATGATAGTGAAAGAAGAGAGTGAAAAAGCTGGCTTAAAGCTCAACATTCAAAAAACCAAGATCATGGCATCTGGCCCCATCACTTCATGGCAAATAGATGGGAAAAAAGTGAAAACAATGACAGATTTTATCTTCTTGGACTCCAGAATCACTGTGGACAGTGACTGCAGCCATGAAATTAGAAGATGCTCCTTGCAAGGAAAGCTATGACAAATCTAGACAGCATATTAAAAAGCAAAAGCATCACTTTGCCAACAAAGGTCTGTCTAGTCAAAGCTATGGTTTTTTCAGTATTCATGTGAGAGTTGGACCATAAAGAAAGCTGAGCACTGAAAAATTGATGCCTTTGAATTGCGGTGCTGGAGAAGACTCTTGAGAGTTCCTTGGAGTGCAAGATCAAACCAGTCAATCCTAAAGAAAATCAACCCTGAATGTTCATTGGAAGGACTGATGCTGAAGCTCCAATACTTTAGCCACCTGATGCAAAGAGCCAACTCATTGGAAAATACCCTGATGCTGGGAAAGGTTGAAGGCAAAAGGACAAGAGGGCAGCAGAGGATGAGATGGTTGGTTATATACCATCGCTGATCAATGGACAGTAATCTGAGCAAATTCTGGGAGATAGTGAAGGACAGGGAAGCCTGGCGTGCTGCAGTCCATGGGGTCACAAAGAGTCAGACATGACTGAACAACAACAACAAACCATCAAAAATACCAACATGACATTTTTCACAGAACTAGAACAAATAATTCAAAAATTTGTATGGAAACACAAAAGACCCCAGATAGCCAAAACAATCTTGAGACAGAAGAACAGAGCTGGAGGAATCACACTCTGTGACTTCAGGCTATGCTACAAAGCTACAGTAATCAAAACAGTATGGTACTAGCACAAAAGCAGATACATTAATCAGTAGAACAGAATAGAGAGCCCAGAAATAAACCCACTCACTTACAGTCAATTAATCTATGACAAAGGAAGCAAGAATATACAATGGAGAAAAGATAGTCTCTTTAATAAGTGGTGCTGGGAAAAGTGGAGAAGGCAATGGCACCCCACTCCAGTACTCTTGCCTGGAAAATGCCATGGATGGAGGAGCCTGGTGGGCTGTAGTCCATGGGATCGCTAAGAGTCGGACATGACTGAGCGACTTCACTTTCACTTTTCACTTTCATGCATTGGAGAAGGAAATGGCAACCCACTCCAGTGTTCTTGCCTGGAGAATCCCAGGGACGGGGGAGCCTGGTGGGCTGCCGTCTATGGGGTCGCACAGAGTCAGACACGACTGAAGCGACTTAGCAGCAGCAGCTGGGAAAAGTGGATAGCACATGTGAAAGAATGAAATTAGAACATTCTCTAACACTATACACAAAAATAAGCTCAAATGGATTAAAGACCAGATACTATAAAACTCCTAGAGGAAAACATAGACAGATTATTCTTGGACATAAATCACAGCAATATTTTTTGATCCATCTCCTAAAGCAAAGGAAATTAAAAAAATAAACAAATGGAACCTACAACTTAAAGTTTTTGTACAGCAAAGGAAACCATTGACAAAATGAAAAGACAATCTACTAAATGGGAGAAAATATTTGCGAATGCTGACTAATAAGAGGTTAATATCCAACATATATAAACAGCTCATGCAACTCAACATCAAAAATACAACCCAATTTTAAAAATGGGCAGAAGACCTGAATAGATATTTTTCCAAAGAGGTAATGCAGATGGCCAACAGGCACATGAAAAGATGCTCAGCATTGCTAATCATCAAGGAAGTGCAAATCAAAACCACAATGAGGTATCACCTCACACCTGTCAGAATGCCTATCATGAAAAAGAACACAAATAACAAATTTGGGGAGGGTATGGAGAAAAAGGAACCCTCCTACACTGTCGATGGGAATGTAAATTGGTGCAACCACTGTGGAAAACAGTATGGAGGTTTCTCAAAAAACTAAGAATAGAACTACCATATGCCCCAGCAATTTCACTCCTGGGTGTGTGTATATATATATATATATATATATATATATATATATAACACCAATTCAAAAGATACATGCACCTCAACGTTCATAGCAGCATTATCTACAATTTCCAAGGTATAAAAGCAATCTAAGTGTCTATCAACAGGTGAATGGATAAAGACAATGTGGTATGTGTGTGTGTGTGTGTGTGTGTGTGTTATGGCTGGAATACTACTCAGCCATAAAAAAGAAGTAAATAATGCCAATTTATCCCAACATGGATGGACACTTGGATGGCATTATGCTAAGTGAAACAAGTCAGAGAAAGACAAACACTGTATGATATCATTTATATGTGGAATCTAAAAAATACAACAAATTAGTGACTAAAACAAACAAAAAAGGCAGACTCACAGATATGGAAAACAAACTGCCTGAGGGGAGAGGGAAGGAGGAAGGAGGCAACATAGGGATAAGGGAATAAAAGGAGTTATTATGGGACTATATGAAATCACATGTGTGAAACTTTTGAAAATTAGAAAGCACTATAGAATTTAAAGAATTTTTTGTGTAATAAAAAATAATTTTTAGAGACTTCCCTGGTGGTCCAGTGGTTAGGACTCCTCACTTCCACTGGTGGGGGCCCAGGTTTGATCCCTGATTGGGGACCTAACATCCCACAAGCCACACAGCACAGCCAATAATAATAACAATTTTAATTAAATTAAAAAGAAAGAAAATGGGGAAATATTTTTAAGAAGATACTATCAAAGTCTGGGAGGCACTTCAGAAACATCCTTGTCTCCCAGGTGTCTCAGCAGACTTCCCTGATGAGTTGCTAGTGGCGTGAGCCTCTAGCGACCCTAGGACACTAGAGCCACATGAGAACACAAAGATGGAGGTCACTTGCAGAGACCAGCTGGCCACTCAGAGGGTCAGAAGGCAGCAGCTCTTTCCTGTGGTCACCGTGCCCCACAGTCAACACTCAAATTGTCAATGTACTGCTGCATCTCTGCTTTCATTTTTCTAGATTTCCAAACTGACCGTTCCCAGCTGGCACTCTTTCTGTATATAAATAATAGTGTGTCCTTGGCAACAATCAAGCCCTGCTCTTTTTGCTTTTTAAACATTAACAGTTTCATAGTGTCAACAAAAAAAAGTATTAAGTATGCCCTAAGGGAAAGGCTACCCGCTCCAGTATTCTGGCCTGGAGAATTCCATGGACTGTATGGGAACGCAAAGAGTAGGACACAACTGAGCAACTTTAACTTCACTTCACTTCAGACTAGGCACTGTGCTAGGTACTTCAGGTCTGAGAGATACTCTATCTAAAGTGACAAGATACAGAAACAATTTAAATGTTCATCAGTGGATGAATGGATTTCAAGAAAAGATGTGGTATATACACACAATGGACTGTTATTTAGCCATGCAAAAGGAGGATATTCTGGCATTTGCAAAAACAGGGATGGACTTTTGAGCACATTATGCTAAATGAGATAAGTCAAAGAAAAATACTGTATGGTCTCACTTATACATGGAATCTTAAAAAATCAAACAGAAAAAAAAAGAGCCGTTACCAGGGGGTGGGGGCTGAGGGATGAAAACTGACATTGTTTAAGCTTACCAACCTACAACGAGTAGTAAATACACCATAGTGGTCTAATGTCCACTATAGGGAACACAGACAACAATATTGTACTTAGGTGATGTGATAAATATAGCTACAATGGCAATGATATTACAAAATATAAATGTATCAAGGTAACACATCGTACACCTTAAATTTACACCATATTGTATGTCAAATACTTTCAATTTTTAAAATAATGTTTTAAAATTTGCAAATATTTGTGTTTAAGTCTATCTCCTAGTTACCTTGGGAACTTGAGACTGAATGGTCAGTATTTTTGGCTGCTGGGTGCACCCTCGCTCAGCTTTCAATCTCATTCCTCATGTATTGATTTTATTAATCTTCCTTCAGGGTTCTAGGAGTGCCTCAGTATGACTGCTGTGCACCCCTTTCAGGCATAATTTTGTGTGCAGCACTACCTGTAATAATGGTATGAGTGAACAGCTATTATGCATGCTTTATGTGCAATGACATATGAAGTGCTTTAGATGCATTATTTCATTTGATCTTTAAAAGAATCCAATGCAGGGACTTCCCTGGCCGTCCAGTGATTAAAACTCCCTGCTTCCACTGCAGGGGGCGAGGGTTTGATCCCTGGTCAGAGAACTAAGATCCCACATGCTGCAAGGTGCGGTCAAAATATTAAAAATAAATAAACAAATCCAATGCAGTACCTATTACTCATGTCTCCATTATACAGATGAGGAACCTGGAGCAGAGAGAGGCCAAATAACTTCTCAGAATCACACAGAGCCAAAATTCTGACCCATGTCTGTCTGTCAAACTGGAGAAGGTATGTGCTTAACCATCCTGCCAGATATTGCCTCCTCACAATATTCATCTGATGCTCAGGCCAGCCCGAACTATCCAAAAGAGATCAAAATATGTTTGGTGACCTTCATGTAAGAAATGAAAATTATGTTATACTTTTAAGGAAATATTTGTGTCCAAAGTGGCCAAAAATATTTTAAGTATGGGTGTTTAACGGAGTAAGCATTAATTATCAGAAAAATCCACTTATGTGAAACGACTCATTCTCCAACAATGCCAAACCCAGGAGGTGTTTCTGTATCACCTAGTATTCTTAGAACCACAAAGAAGCTCAATATACCTTCTGACAGCTTCAGAGTGCATAAATCATTGGCAACCTCACCATGTTTTTATTTAACAAATAAAAAGAAAATGCCATGATCTGTTCATAGCAGACATCATTCCATAAGGGATATAGAGTAGGTTGCACCTGCCTTAAAAGCCATACACACCATGTACCCAGGCACACACACAGAAAGATAAAGAGAGAGAGAGAGGGAAGGAGCTAAAATTTGGCAATAAGGAAATCTGGAATAAAATATTCTGAAACGAGCATAGCTTGATGCTATGGCTAACTTTCAGAAAAAATCTGAAGGAAGCAAAGTTTATCTGGGGAAAAGGTACTTGTACTAGTACTACTAGTAGTTAACTAACACTAGGAGAAAACTTTCTGTGTGCCATGCACTCTTCCAAGGATGCGAATTCTTTGAAGCCTTATACCAATCCCATGAGACAGGTGCTGCTATTCT
This sequence comes from Bubalus bubalis, assembly GCF_019923935.1. Lineage (NCBI taxonomy): Eukaryota > Metazoa > Chordata > Mammalia > Artiodactyla > Bovidae > Bubalus > Bubalus bubalis. The sequence continues at coordinate 122,083,604 of NC_059181.1, read as the reverse complement.
TCCCATTTTGCAGGTATGGAGACTGAGGCATAGAGCCATAGTTAAGTAACATGCCCAAGGTCACAAAGCTACTAGCAAGAGATAACTGAGATTTGAACCCAAGTAATCTAATACCAGAAGGTGTGTAAAAGTGTTAGTCGCTCAGTTGTATCCAGTTCTTTGCAAGCCCACAGGCTGTAGCCCACCAGGCTCCTCTGTCCGTGGGATTCTCCAGGCAAGAATACTGGAATGGGTTGCCGCCCTCTTCTCCAGGGAGTCTTCCCAACCCAGGGATTGAACTTGAGTCTCCTGCATTACAGGCAGATTCTTTACTGTCTGAGCCAGTAGGGAAGAGTCCAGGCTCAAACCAGTACTAATACTTCTCCACAAGTGATACTACTAATGCATGTCTATACTTCTTACACCCCGGGTCCTGTGCTGAGTACTCTACGTACGTTATTTCATAGATCTTTGGAATCTGGAGCTCTTAGCTCTAAATTATTATGCAGTATCTCATTTGATCCTTAAAACAGCCCCATAAGGTAGTTATTATTGTGTCCATTTTACAGATTAAAGCACTAAAGCAGAGACATTAAATAATGTAACATACAAGCAAAAGTGTCACCTCCTTTTCAGCAACACCCCCTATACTTACTGCAAAGGATCCACATAACATAAAAGAATACAATGTAACTTAATATACAATTTCTACCTCAGGCCCAAGTTCTTTCACAGCCTCTATTCTAAAGTGTTAGTGGGGAAAAGTGGTTATAATCTTTCCACCCTTCCCAACTCAAAAGGATTACAGTAACCCTCTGCAGCATCCAGTGGCCCACTTTGGGCTCCATTTAGTAGGGATGCATACCATACTACCTCTGGCACCAAAAGCCTGCTTTCAGAGCTTGGGAGCTGTTTTTTTTTTTAATTTATTTTTAATTGGAGGATAATTGCTTCACAATATTGTGTTGGTTTCTGCCTTACATCAACATGAATCAGCCATAGGTATACATATGTCCCCTCTCTCTCAAATCTCCCTTCGACCTCCCACCCCATCCCACCCCTCTAAGTTGTCACAGAGCCCTGGTTTGAGTTCCCTGAGTCATACAACAAATTTGGGGAGCTGTTTTTAAGTGGTACTATATTTTGGTTTTTTAAAAATGAATTATAGTTGATTTACAATGCTGTGTTAATTTCTGCTGTACAGCCAAATGATTCAGTTACACATATACAGACATTCTTTTTCTTAATATTCTTTTCCATTATGGTTTATCATAGGATATTGAATATGGTTCTCTGTGCTATACAGTAAGATAGAAGTTACCATATTTTGAATTTTGATTTTGTTTTGCTTTGGAATTGGTCTCTGGAAAAAAAATAAACAAACAAACAAACAAACTAGCAAACCGTGACTGGGGACCATCGATCTTAACCATGGTTTCCATAAAAATGCTTCCTCTGTTTAACAGTGAAAATAAGCCTTTTACCACAACACCATGTCCATTAGCAGAGTGAAAAATGACCACAAGGAAGGCAACCTGGGTGGGCTTACCTCCACTTGAAGGGCCGCACATCCTTTCAGGAAGTCATTGATGTTGTTGGTGCAGTCAGCTTCAGTTTGGGGCTCCAGACAGTACTAGAGAAACACAGTCAAATATCACTTGGAGACTGTCATCCCAAGTCGGACACATCATTGCATCATTCGCTGATAACTAGATAAAGTAGGCTTTTTAAGGTGCGGCCAACAGTACTGTCAATCCAGGAAGAGAAATTAACCACTGAAGGAAGTGATGCAAAAATCTAAACGGTTGGTCTTGTTCCAAATGTCACCAAGTCCTTAGCCCCAAGCCATCTGCACTTATAAACTTTCTCATGCTTTCTACCAAAGTGTGGTGATAGCAAATTCGAGAGACCCTGCAAGTTTTTTTCATCCTGGCTGCTTTCAACCTATCATTTCCCTCCATCCTCCTCATGATAATGTATTAAAATTGTATTTTCCTCTTCACTGTTCTTTACATTTGATCACATTTCTCGACATTTTCCATTTTATCACTGTTTTCCAAGTTTGAGGAATTATAAGTAAATCGGTATGTTCAATAAAAACACCAACTGCCTCAAGGAGGGAAATGAACTGTACTCAGTGTCTCATTCCCTGCTGACCTTAAGAAAATAATTTATGGCTCCACTTTTAAACTTAGTTAAGGTGCCCATTTTTAAAATTATTCATACTGGTGATCATGGGTTTCCAACATTCACAATTTTGGATTTTTTAAAATGAGTAAGGTTAGTTTCACTTTGAACATGTGTTGCATTCAAAACATATATTTGGTTTCTATTGTTTTAACAAACCTGTTGTGACATTTTGGATTATTTCTCCTGATTGCTAAATAGCCTCTCTTTCAATGGATACTTTATTTCTTTGAGAAGTAAATCCACACTAAATTTAGTAATACCATCAATAAGCACCCTGAATATCTGTTACAAATCATCCCTTTACCCCAGGGACTCACATGAACCTCAGGTTCAAAACATGTCCTCGGTACACAGGGAGGTACAACACGCGTCTCTATGACAGAGCCAGCTCGTGGCGGGGTGTTCTCCTTGTCCCCTGGCACCAGTGGTATCACAGGTTTTTACTGTACTAACCTCCAGTGGCCAATCACTAAAGGATAACCTTTCATTCTCTGACTTTTTCCAACTACGAAAACAGTAAGAAAGAACGGTTAAGTCTCAGAAAGAGATGAAAGCAGGAGTGTCCCATGACCCAGGCAATCGAAAATCTCCAGAGTGACATTACCGCTGCTCTCTGGTGGTGAGCAACCCTAAAGATACTGCAAATTTCCCTTACCTTTTCTACAGAGCCAGGCCTTAGTCTGTTGATCAGTTTGCACAGCACTACCCCATTTTTCAACGAGGACTTCAAGAACTCCTCAGGATCACAGATGGTCTTTTTGGGGGAATCTAATACTCCCAAGGATATGAGCCAGGTCACGACACGCTCTTCTGGATTCATTACTGCAGACTGAATGCTCCCGAGCACCTCTCTGGGGCAGCTGCAAGGACTAAGCCACATCCGCGATTGCATCTGCTGTTGTCTTCCTTTTTATGAGTTCTCTTCTCGTGCTTGCAGAGCAAAGCTCTAAAACAACGTTCCTTAGACAACGGTGGAAGCCACACCAATTCTGGGATTTGAAAACCACAGAGCTCACACTCAAAGATGTAGAAATAGAATGAATGGGGGGAAAATCCTGGATAACACTGGGTTTCTTTTTCAAAAGCTGCAAAACAAATTCATTAGGATTTTTTTTTTTTAAAAAGAAGAAATACATACACACACTCACACCCCTCCCCCCCCCCAAAAAAAACCCAACAGTGCAAGAAGCTGTAAGGGAAGGAAGTGAGCAGGATGCTGGGGAGGGAAGAAAGAGAAGGCAGCGAGCGCTCTGGGAAAACAGAGGCGAGCCAGCACTTCAGGGGACCTTGGAAATGAGATACTCATGGGCCAGTCTGGGAAAACGCTGTCAATAAATAGTCTAGCCCCAGTGAAAATCTGGCTTCTGTCAAGAGGAATATGCCAACTGGCTCTTAGGTCAGACAGATCTGAGCCTCGTGGGGAGCTGTGCTGGCACAACAGGGCTCAGAGAAGGTAAGCTGGGAAAATTCTTCCAAGAAATGGCCGGATGTCCTCTTACTGTCTCACCGAGATAATGTGTCATGATCATTCCTTTGCAAAACACATTGAATTGCATGGTGACAACGTGCCAAGCAGATGAAAACTGTGCCTGCTGTCAGCCATCACTCTGTGTAAGCACAAACTAGAAGAATGGCATTTTACTTTGCAGCCAAAAAGCTATGTTTAGGGAAATAGACTAAGGATAACATCTGACATCCTGTTTACTTGCATTCTTGAGCGATTCTTTTTCTGGACCTGGTTCCACTACACAATCCAGCTGCAGTGCCCTTAGCAAAGGCTCAGACACAGTCATATCGGCGAGTGAAAAGCACTTGGAAACAGAATTTTCGAGAACAAAAGAACACTTGTCCTCTGTCTTTACTACAGTCTGAAGGTTGATGTTTCCCCAACAAGAAACACTTTGCCTTCAAAATATTGCTCTGGAAAAAAACTGGTCTATAACAAGAGATCTACACTATTCTTAAAACAGCTTCATAACCAGTTATAATAGCCACATGATTAGGAAATTTATGATAAGGCCAACAGTATAGCCTGATCTGGGCAAATGCATGGTACTCACCATCACTACCCTCTCCTGATGCTTGGGATCCTGCTAACTTTAAGAATCTTTTCAACACAGTGACAGGCATCTGCTACCAAATAATCAGCTTAGATAATCCTGCTACATGTTTGGGGAACTTTCCTAGTAGTCCAGGGGCTAAGACTCCACGCTCCCTATGCAGGGGGCCCCGGTTCCATCCCTGGTCAGGGAGCTAGACCCCATATGCCACAGTGAAGATCCCACATACCACAACTAATACCAGATGCAGCCAAATAAAATTTTTTTTTAATCTGGCTACATTCTTTCAAAGCTTCCCCTTTTTACCTCGTCGTAACAGTTATCCAGACTTGACCATTGTAATTTGTTGATCTGTCTCCTCCACCGGAATGTAGCCTCCACTAGGGGAGGGGTCTTGTCTGCCTTGATGAACACTGTCCCCAGCAGAGTGCCTGGTACACAGCAGACATTTTAATGACTTAAAACCAACATGTTTTCCTTGCTAATGATTTTTGTACTTTTACTGAGATATAATTGACATAATGAATCGCACATAGTTAAGATGTATGATTTAATGGATTTTGACATATGTATACATCCCATGATACAATCATACACACACAATTCAAAAAATTTTTCTGTCATCCCCAAAAAGTGTTATTGTGCCCTTTCAACCCCATCTTCCCTCCTTTCCCTTAAAATCCCAGACAATGAACAATCCTTTTTCAATCCTATAGATTAGTTTGCATTTTCTAGAATCTTGTATAAGTGGAATCATACAGTATGGACCTTTCTGTTGTCTGGTTTCTTGCAGTTAACATCATCACTTTGAGATTCATTCACGTTGTTGTATCTATTAATAATTCTATAAGAAAGATTTGACCTCCAGATATTCAGTTTGATATAATTATATTTATGAGCAAAATAAGTATAGTCAATCAAAAGTTTTCATTGACTTTTGATCCATGACCAAATCTATGTAATGGAAATAAAACCAAAATCCATGTTTTGATCCATGACCAAACCTATGTAATGGAAATAAAACCAAAATCCATGTGTTGATCAATGAAATTCTTAAATGTAACCTGCTTAAATATACTTTGATATCTCATTTGACCAGTTTTCTCACAAATGCTCATCAAAATTGTATTCTACAGACAAACAAATCCGGCAGTATTATTGAGGTATCACATTTTTTGTTGAAGAATAAAGCCTGGGTAATTTCAGGAACCCAGCCTTGTTCAAAATAGGCTTGAGCCCACTGGGGTTATTGGGGTGAAAATCTGCCTCATTTTAGACATTGGCTGTCGCAAATGACTGTAAGCAATAGAGTAAAATCAGAAAGGCAAGGCCATCTCAAAGCAGAAGAAACACTTCTACTAGTATAAAGATTGGAAGTTAGGGTTGGTATGGGCAAATGTCAAGAAAGCAAGGCATTCCAGGACAGTAGCAACCATACAGGTGAAATGACTAACCAGGGAACCCAGGGCAATGAAAAGAAGTTAATGACCTGGGGGAACAGGGTGGAGGGTTGAAAGACAGGAGATCATAGTGGCACAAAGCACAGGCTTTACATAAGAGTATGAAAAAATAAAATGCTATGCAAAAGTTACCTTGTCAAGCTTGCAAGAAGAGAATGGCAGAAGTAAAGGTGGATACATGTATCCAGAACTTGCATGAAATTACCTCACTGACTCATTTAATTCAAGCAGAAGCCTAAGTTTTCTCTTCCATCATATGAATATTAGAGTCTATCCATTTTGATGAACAACATTATCTGCTCTCCTTCTGCCATACAGAAATCTAGCAACTGTTTTATCTAAGCACACAGTCCAGTTCAGTCACTCAATTGTGTCTGACTCTTTGTGACCCCATGGACTGCAGCATGCCAGGCCTCCCTGTCCATCACCAACTCAAGGAGTTTATTCAAATTCATGTCCATTCAGTCGGTGATGCCATCCAACCATCTCATCCTCTGTTGTCCCCTTCTCCTCCTGCCCTCAATCTTTCCCAGCATCAGGGTCTTTTCAAATGAGTCAGCTCTTCACATCAGGTGGCCCAAGTATTGGAGTTTCAGCTTCAACATCAGTCCTTCCAATGAATATTCAGGACTCATCTCCTTTAGGATGGACTGGTTGGATCTCCTTGCAGTCCAAGGGACTCTCAAGAGTCTTCTCCAACACCACAGTTCAAAAGCATCGATTCTTCGGCACTCAGCCTTCTTCACAGTCCAACTCTCACATCCATACATGACTACTGGAAAAACCATAGCCTTGACTAGACAGACCTTTGTTGGCAAAGTAATGTCTCTGCTTTTCAATATGCTATCTAGGTTGGTCATAACTTTCCTTCCAAGGAGTAAGTATCTTTTAATTTCATGGCTGCAATCACCATCTGTAGTGATTTTGGAGCCCAGAAAAATAAAGTCTGCCACTGTTTCCACTGTTTCCCCATCTATTTGCCACGAAGTGATGGGACCGGATGCCATGATCTTAGCTTTCTGAATGTTGAGCTTTAAGCCAACTTTTTCACTCTCCTCTTTCACTTTCATCAAAAGGCTCTTTAGTTCTTCTTCACTTTCTGCCATCAAGGGTGGTGTCATCTGCATATCTGAGGTTATTGCTATTTCTCCCATCAATCTTGATTCCAGCTTGTGTTTCCTCCATCCCAGTGTTTCTCATGATGTACTCTGCATAGAAGTTAAATAAGCAAGGTGACAATATACAGCCTTGACGTACTCCTTTTCCTATTTGGAACCAGTCTGTTGTTCCATGTCCAGTTCTAACTGTTGCTTCCTGACCTGCTTATAGCTTTCTCAAGAGGCAGGACAGGTGGTCTGGTATTCCCATCTCTTGAAGAATTTTCCACAGTTTATTGTGATCCACACAGTCAAAGGCTTTGGCATAGTCAATAAAGCAGAGATCTATTTCTGCTTTATTGACTAAGCACACAACATGACACCAGATATGAAATCGATTTCATAATAACCTTAAAAGACAGACATTGAACTTTCTGAAAAGATGTTTTAAATCTGGGTTTTCTGAACAGGATTGTAACTTTGAATTTCTATAATCTTGGTATTGTATTCAAGTAATATTGCTCAGATTTGTTAAAAGGTAGCCAGTATGTACTCTATTTTGAAAACTATATTTTTTGCAGATTTTTCAAGTTAAAATTATACATAGATTTCCTAAGATAAAGTGGAACATAAATTATGAGCAAATTTTTTAAAAAGATAAAGCAACTATATGCCAATAAAAATTAATTTAAAATTAATTAATTAATTTAATGCCCCCAATTTTTTTTAAATTTGAACAAAAGCTGTGCTTTAATTAATAATATTGTACCACATGTTAATTTTCTGGGTTGTTTATTTTTCTTACAATGCAGTATTTCTTTATGTTCTCAGAATTGGATTTCAAGCCTTATTCAATTTTTTAAAATCACTAAGATAATAAACTTTCTAGACTTTTAGCAGTAATACTGGATGCCAAAATACATGGAACTATACCAAAATTTTGAGTGAATATGAGTTAAAAATGTAACATTCTATTCATACTAAGTCAAACAAGTGGAATCAAACTGTCATAAACTTTTTAGCTAGGCAAAAATCCATAAGTTTTCTAAAATATATATGTTATACATATATTATATATATGTATACAAAAGCTTTTCTACTATGCTTGATAGATAAAAGCTTGAGAAAGAATATCAAAAAGAAAGAGACAGAGAAATTGGAAAACATAAACTAAATGAAATGAGAGCACTGAAGTTGATTTTTTCAACTTGAAATTACATATAGATTTCACCTAAAATAAAGTAGAACATAAATTATGAGCAAATCAAATTTTTTAAAAAGATAAGACAACTATCCTCTTATAAAAATTAATTTTAAATTAATTAAATGCTTCCCACAAAATTTTTTTAGTATAGTGCTCTTTTTTTCAGTTAATTTATTTTGATTGGAGGATAGTTATTTTACAATATTGTGATGGTTTTTGCCATACAAAGAGCAAAGGTTTCTGGTTCTACTTCAGATCTTTAATACCACACACTTTGGGCTACTGAAACTGCCTCATCACTGGCTTTCCCCCTTCATCCTCTCATCTTAATGAATTCCCTTGCAGAGCACAGTTTGGTTGATTTTCCAAAAACACCTCTGTAATCGTCTAATATTCCTGCTCAAAAATTCTCAAAGGCTCTCCATCACCTAAAGTAGTCATTTACAAATGACAGTGTACAAAAATAATCACCTCTTGTGATGGAGGGAGGAAAAAGGCATGAGAGTGGAACTTGTGCCGATTGGTAAGTTAGTAATATTATATTAAAATTTGGCAAATCTAATACAGTTATGTAAAGTTTAAAAATAAAATAAAATTAAAAAAATAAAAAATAAAAATAAAAAAACCTACAGCAAATAAGGCAAGTGTTAACATTTGTTAACACTGGTTTCTGGGTACATTGGAACCCATTATGTTATTTTCTTTACTTTTCTGTGTTTGGAATAATCATAATTGATTTTTGAAATTTTAAATCTAAGGCACTTGTTAAAAAGATTTGGGGGCTCCATTCCCTAATACCCCAGTTTAGAGGATCTGCAGTGGGACAAAGGAATCTGTATTATTAAAGTATCCCCTTGATTCTGAGGCAGTGGACCAAGGTCACATGTGAAGAAACAAGTTGTTTTATAACCTTATACTCCACCAAAATTTCTGCAAACACCAGTGATAATTTCAGTATTCACAAGAACAACAATCCAACTGCATGACCACTCAGTTTCTTGACCTCCTGTACCTGTAATTGATATAATACCTCTCAGTCCCTCTTTTTATTGTGAAAATGGATCTGGGGCCTTTCAGGCTGTGTTCTTTTGCCAGCAGGTTTGATATATTTTATCTAGTAGATGGTGGTGGAAAGACCTGACAGGAAGAAGGGGCTTTACTTCCTGTTTCCTGTGTGTTTCCTCCATAGGCTCCTGGTAAGACCACCCCCCTACCTACCCCACCCCCACTGACACCTCACCCCCACCCACCCCACCCTCCACTTTCCTAGCACCCACCTTCTGTGCACTGGCTTCCTCAATGCACAGTGGGTGGCAATTTCCCCTGGCACCACCCTTGGGTGGTTCTGTAGCAGTGTTTCTGGTGAGATACCTCGCCTATGAATGGGAAACATCCTGGAGAAGCACATTTTCAGCCAGTTCCAGAGGGTGGATGTCCAGCAAGTTCCTCTGACTCAGCACACCACAGGCAACTTCTCTAACAAGGCCTGGATCTCAGCTATACAGGGAAAGAGAGATTATCACAGCTCTGTGAGTAGTGACTATTACATATTGTTTTTATATTGTCTGCCATTGTATATTATATCTGCTCTTCTTATATTCTTTTAGAGTTCCCTTGACTTCTTACCAGCCAATCTCTTATTACTCCAGTCCCCTGTTATCGTTAGTAATTCATTATGTTAAACTTTTCCTGTTAAAATCCCCATGTGCTTTCTCTGTCCTAATTGGACCCAGACTAACATGCTTCATCATCTTCAGTGAACTCACCTCCACTTTAGCTAACCACTTGCAAGGTCACACCTTGTACTTGGTCATTGAACAAACGTCTCTGCCTCCTGCATCATGAATTCAAGCACTACATTTTCTAACCACAACCAACTGTCTTTTCAGCTTGTTTATTCAGTTACTCCCCCTACAATTAGTCCTTAGCCACATAGCGATCCTCAAAGCATGGTTTTCTAAGATGATTATACAAATTTACATTCCCACAAGCAGGGTATGATTTCCTGTCGCTCCATATCATAGCTAACACTCCATATTACAGACTTTTTAATTTTTAAAAATATTTTTGTGGGTGTGAAATTTACTCTTGTATGATTACTAATAAGGTTGAGCCTTTTTTTTTTTTTTTTGGCTGCAACACACAGCTTGGGGGACCTTAGTTCCCCAACCAGGGATGGAACCCAGGACCCCTGCAGTGAAAGCACAGAGTCCTAACCACTGGACCACCAGGGAAGTCCTGAGAATTTTTTAGTATGTTGATTCAGATCAGATCAGATCAGATCAGTCGCTCAGTCGTGTCCGACTCTTTGTGACCCCATGAATCAGTCAGTTTTTGAGCAGCACGCCAGGCCTCCCTGTCCATCACCAACTCCTGGAGTTCACTCAGACTCACGTCCATCGAGTCAGTGATGCCATCCAGCCATCTCATCCTCTGTCGTCCCCTTCTCCTCTTGCCCCCAATCTCTCCCAGCATCAGAGTCTTTTCCAATGAGTCAACTCTTCGCATGAGGTGGCCAAAGTACTGGAGTTTCAGCATTCCTTCCAAAGAAATCCCAGGGCTGATCTCCTTCAGAATGGACTGGTTGGATCTCCTTGCAGTCCAAGGGACTCTCAAGAGTCTTCTCCAACACCACAGTTCAAAAGCATCGATTCTTCGGCACTCAGCCTTCTTCACAGTCCAACTCTCACATCCATACATGACTACTGGAAAAACCATAGCCTTGACTAGACGAACCTTTGTTGGCAAAGTAATGTCTCTGCTTTTGAATATGCTATCTAGGTTGGTCATAACTTTCCTTCCAAGGAGTAAGCGTCTTTTAATTTCATGGCTGCAATCACCATCTGTAGTGATTTTGGAGCCCAGAAAAATAAAGTCTGACACTGTTTCCACTGTTTCCTCATCTATTTCCCATGAAGTAATGGGGCCGGATGCCATGATCTTCGTTTTCTGAATGTTGAGCTTTAAGCCAACTTTTTCACTCTCCTCTTTCACTTTCATCAAGAGGCTTTTTAGTTCCTCTTCACTTTCTGCCATAAGGGTGGTGTCATCTGCATATCTGAGGTTATTGAGATTTCTCCCAGCAATCTTGATTCCAGCTTGTGCTTCTTCCAGTCCAGTGTTTCTCATGATGTACTCTGCATATAAGTTAAATAAGCAGGGTGACCATATACAGCCTTGACATACTCCTTTTCCTATTTGGAACCAGTCTGTTGTTCATGTCCAGTTCTAACTGTTGCTTCCTGACCTGCATACAGATTTCTCAAGAGGCAGGTCAGGTGGTCTGGTATTCCCATCTCTTTCAGAATTTTCCACAGTTTGTTGTGATCCACACAGTCAAAGGCTTTGGCATAGTCAATAAAGCAGAAATAGATGTTTTTCTGGAACTTTCTTGCTTTTTCCATGATCCAGCCGATGTTGGCAATTTGATCTCTGGTTCCTCTGCCTTTTCTAAAACCAGCTTGAACATCAGGAAGCTCACGGTTCACATATTGCTGAAGCCTGGCTTGAAGAATTTTGAGCATTACTTTACTAGCGTGTGAGATGAGTGCAATTGTGCGGTAGTTTGAGCATTCTTTGGCATTGCCTTTCTTTAGGATTGGAATGAAAACTGACCTTTTCCAGTCCTGTGGCCACTGCTGAGTTTTCCATATTTGCTGGCATATTGAGTACAGCACTTTCACAGCATCATCTTTCAGGATTTGGAATAGCTCAACTGGAATTCCATCACCTCCACTAGCTTTGTTCGTAGTGATGCTTTCTAAGGCACAGTTGACTCCACATTCCAGGATGTCGGTGGCTCTAGGTCAGTGATCAACCATCGTGATTATCTGGGTCATGAAGCTCTTTTTTGTACAGTTCTTCTGTGTATTCTTGCCATCTCTTCTTAATATCTTCTGCTTTTGTTAGGTCCATACCATTTCTGTCCTTTATCGAGCCCATCTTTGCATGAAATGTTCCTTTGGTATCTCTGATTTTCTTGAAGAGATCCCTAGTCTTTCCCATTCTGTTTTCCTCTATTTCTTTGCATTGATCGCTGAAGAAGGCTTTCTTATCTCTTCTTGCTATTCTTTGGAACTCTGCATTCAGATGTTTATATCTTTCCTTTTCTCCTTTGCTTTTCGCTGTTGATTGGCCACAAATATTTCCTCTTCTGTAAAATCTTTGTTCATTTCTATTGCCCATCTTTTACTAGGTTGTTTGTCTTTTTGCTACTGAGTCATAAAAGTTTGTCATACTGGGACTCCACGCTTCCACTGTGCAATGGGAAGGGGGGCAGGTAGGGGGTATCTGTGTTTGTTCCCAGGTCAGAGACCTAAGATCCATAAGCTGAAGTGTGCAACCAAAATAAAAAAAAAAAAAAAAAAAAAAAAGTTTGTCACACCTGGTGGATACTAAGTCAATGTCAGTTATTTGTTTCCAAATAATTCATTCTGTAGCACATTTTAAGAAACAGAGGTCCTCAATTTTTTAAATAAGATACTTTATCTCACTCTCATATAAAACAAATACAGAATTTGGCAGTCCAAGGCTAGCATGCAGCTTCCTAGTCATCAGAGATCCAGGATGCTACTTTTCAGTTACTTTGCCATTTTTAGCTTCCCACCTCATAGTTCAAAATGATTCTTTGTGTGAATTTGGATTAAGCAGTGGGTTTGATGTTGTTGTTGTTGTGGCTGCACAACATATGGGATCTTAGTTCCTGGACCAGGGATCAAACCCACGCCCCCAGCAGTGAAAGCACAGAGTCTCAATCAGTGGACCACCAAGGAAGTCCCCTCAATGGTTTCTTAGATATCACACCAAGGCCATAAGCCACAAAAGAAACGAAGAGATAAACAAGTCTTTCTCAAAATTAAAATTTTTTCCTTCAAAGGACACCATCAAGAAACTGAAAAGACAACTCACAGAATGGGAGAAAATATTTGCAAATCATATTTCTGATTAGGGACTTGTATCCAGAATATATATATGTATATAAAACTCTTACAACAACAGAGAGACAAATAGCTAAAAATGGGTAAATTGTCTGAAGAGACATTTCTCCAAAGATATACAAATAGCTAATAAGCACAAGAAAGGATGCTCAACATCATTAGCCTTCAGGGAAACGCAAATCAAAACCACAATGAGATTCCAGTTCATACCTATTAGGATGGCTATGGTAAAAAACACACACACACACACACACAGACAATAACAAGTGTTGGCATGGCTGTTGCGAAATTACAGCCCTCATTCATTGCTGGTGGAAATGTCCAATGGTACAGCTGCAGTGGAAAACAGTTTTGCAGTGACTCAAAATGTTAATACAGTTATCATATGTGCTAACAATTCCACTCCAAGAGAAATGAAAACATGTCCACGTAAGATCTTGTACACAAAGATTCATAGCATCATTACTCATAATAGCCAAAAAGTGAAAACTCAAATATCTATCACCTGATGAATGGATAAATAAAATGTTACAAGTGAATATTATTCATTTTATAGAAAGAAATGAAGTACAGACACATCCTACACATGGATGAACCTTGAAAACTTCATGTTAAGTGAAAGAAGCCAGTCACAAAAGATCATATATTGAATGATCAGTTATATGAAGTGCTCAGGATAGGCAAATCCACAGAGATAGAAAGTAGAACAGCAGTTGCCTAGGACTGAGGTGAGAGTTGAGGGGAAATAAGGATTGACTGCCAATGGGTATGAGTGGGACTTCCAGGCGGGGAGGAAGAAGTGAAGAAAATATTCTAAAATTGATTTAGTGAGGGTTGCCCAACTCTGTAAATATACTAAAAGCCATTGAATTGTACAGTTTAAATAGGTAAGTTATAAAAAAATAAAAAAATAAATAGGTAAATTATACACTATGTTAATCATGTCTCAACAAAATTGCTATTTTTTAAAAGGCCATTGTGGGACTTCCCTGGTGGCCAGTAGTAGGACTCTGCACTCTCACTGCCGAGGGCCCAGGTTCAATCCCTGGTCAGGGAACTAAGATCCCACAAGCTGTGAGGTGCAGCCAAAAAAAATAATAATAAAATTAAAAGGCAATTGTGATGAGCAAAAAATAAATAAATAAAACAGACTGCTTGGACAGTAGTCATGATGTTTGCATTCCAACCAAAATGTCAGGTTGGGGGACTAAAACTGAAGCTCCTCCCTCCCCACACACAGTTTAATAAGGAAAATGTATAACTTACTGAAAGACTGAGAGAATATGATGATCTCCTTTGTCCCCAACATCTAGATTTAATCATTGGAAACATTCTGCCATATTTCACTTGCCTAAATAGGCACAGTGGCTATATTTTTGTAAATAAATGATTAAATAAGTTGCAGACATCCTATCACCCTAAATCACCCTAAATACTTCAGCATGCCTCTCCTCAAATTAAGGATATTTTCAACATAAGCAAAATTCACTAATGCCATCCAATATTCAGTTCATATTAAGACTTTCCCCTGTGTCCCTAAAATGTTTTTCAAAGATTTTTTTTTCAATACAGCATCCAATCAATTTGCCCCTCCTCGTGTCATAGAACTGAAGGCAAAAATCTGGGCAAAAATCTGAGTAGCCATAGGGTTCTTCCCCCTTTGTTTCCCTTCTCTTGGGGATCAAAGTCCTGTGCTGCTGGTTGTCTCAGTTTCTGGAAAGAATTGTTTCATATATTCTGACTGGTTTTCAAGTTGTTTATATTGGGAGGACAAGTCCGTATCACATAAATCTTCATGGGTAGAAGCAGAGGTTGGCTTAGCCTACATTTTTTTTTTTTTTTTTGGTGTGCACCATTTTTAAAGTCTTTATTGAATTTGTTACATTATTGCCTCTGTTTTATGCTTTGGTTTTTTGGCCACAAGGCATGAGAGATCTTAGCTCCCTGACCAGGGATTGGCCTGCACGCCCTGTATTGGAAGACAAAGTTGTTGGGGTTTTTTTGGCTGTGCTGGGTCTCTGTGGCTTTTGGGTGGGCTTTCTCTAGTTGCGGTCAGCGAAGGCTACTCTTTGTTATGGTGCTTGGGCTTCTCACTGCAGTGGCTTCTCCTCGTGGAGCACAGGCTCCAGAGCACGCGCGCTCAGAAGTTGTGGTGCGGGGGCCTGGTTGCTCCGAGGCCCTGGAATCTTCCCAGATGAGGGAATGAACCCTTGTTGCCTGCACTGGCAGGTGGATTCCAATCCACTGTGCCACCAGGAAGTCCCAAAGGCAAAGTCTTAACCACTGGGCTGTCAGTGACGTCCCTGGCTCAGTCTACTTTTAATTATGTTTTCTATATCATACAAGTGAGACCTAATATAGTTTGTTTTTGTTCACTTATAATCCCTCTTTGGATATTAAGGATACTAACCTTTTGATATATACTTTTTAAATTGTTTCCTCATTAGTATTTGCCTTTTTTACATTTTATTAATTTCTTAGCAATTACTATACAGAAATTTTAAATTTTGTACATAATAAAATATACCAATCTTTTCCTTTATGATGTACATCTTTTATATCATGCCTAAAGTTCTTCCTCAAGGTCATTTTAGAAACTTATCCTAGGAAAATATGACAAGTTTGGAAGATTATAAAATCACAATCTACAGAACAAAAAAAGTTAAGAAATTAGGTTTCATCAAAATTAAGAACTTTTGTTCTTTGAAAACCCATTTGAAGAGGATGAAAAGACAAGCTACAGACTGAGAGAAACTCTTAGAAACCATATATGTGATAAAGACCTACTATCTAGAATACATGTTAAAAAGCCTAAAACACCTTTTAATACATTTAAAGCTCAGTGTTAAAAAATAAACAATCCAATAGAAAATGGGCAAAAGACATAAACAGCTCTTGAAACAGGACATGCGGATGGCAAATAAACACATGAAAAAGATGTTAAATATCATTAGCTACTAGGGAAATGCAAATTTAAATCACAGTGAGATCTGACTACACACATATCAGTAGAGCTAAAATAAAAAAACAGTGACAACACCAAATGCTGCTAAGGATGCAGAGAAACTGGATCACTCCTTTATCACTGGGGGGAACGTATAATGTTGCAACCACTATGGGAAAGTAGTTTGTGGGGAAAAAAAGTTGTGTGGCAGAAACCAAAATGACATTGTAAAGCAATTATCCTCCAATTAAATTTTTTTTTTAAATCTAAAAAAAAGTTGTTTTCAGTTTGTTAAAAAACCAAGCATGTACTTGCCATCTAACCCAGCAATTATACTCCTGGAAATCTTTTCCGGAAAAAATAAAAATATCAATATCTAAACATAAATGTTCAAAACAGCTTTATTTGTAGCAGCCCAAACTGGAAATCAACCAAATGTCCTTCCTTCAACAGGCAAATGGATAAACGAACTGTGGTCCATCCATATCATGGAATCCTACTCGGCAATAAAAAGGAACAAATTATCAATACGAGCAACAGCCTATGTGGATCTCAAGTGAATGATGCTGAATGAAACAAAAACCAATCCCCAAAAGTTACATAGTGTATGATTTCATTTATATAACATTCTTGAAATGACAGATACCCACAAGTCTCACAATGCCAGAGGTACAATATACACTTTTTTAAAAATCATTTATTAATTTGGCTGTTCCATGTCTCAGTTGTGGCATGCAGGATCTTTTAGTTGCTGCATATGGGGTCTAGTTCCCTGACCAGAAATCAAAACCAGACTGCCTGCCTTGGGAGCTCGGAGACTTAGCCGATCCTCCCCTTAGGATCATGAGGAAAGTCTCTGGATTCACTTTAGTATCTCACACCTTGATTGGGCCTTTAGCACTACCAAGTAATCTTACTGTATTTCTCTAGTTCAATTACTGTTCCACTTTATCAGAAGATTATTGAAAACACTGGCTTCTCTCATGAGATCTGCATCTTCCTCTCTATGCTCCTCACTGCCAGATGATGATCTTGCATATTTAACTGAGAAAATTGAGCCAGTTATCTCCCCTTCTCCAAGTCAACCAAGCTATCTGCATCTGTACTCATCTGCTCTGGCCTCCCTCCTGTTATAATCAATGAACTTCGAGGCTCCTTGCAAAGATCAACCTCACCCACTCAAGGATTTTGCTCTTGCAATTATCGCCCCCTATTTCCTGCAACAGTATTATCTTAGTCTGCTACTATAATAAGGAAGAACAAATCTTACTCCATATTGGATCCATTACTTTTCCTTTAACCTTTGTGTTCTATTGCTTTTGTTACAAGTAAATCACAAAGAGATGTTGCCTATAGCTTCAGTTTAGTTCAGTTCAATTCAGTTGCTCAATTGTGTCCGACTCTCTGCAACCCCATGGACTGCAGCACACCAAGCCTCCCTGTCTATCACCAACTCCCGAAGTTTACTCAAACTCATGTCCATTGAGTCAGTGATGCCATCCAGCCATCTCATCCTCTGTTGTCCCCTTCTCCTCCCGCCTTCAATTTTCCTAGCATCAGGGTCTTTTCAAATGAGTCAGTTCTTCGCATCAGGTGACCAAAGTATTGGAGTTTCAGCTTCAACATCAGTCCTTCCAATGAACACCCAGGACTGATCTCCTTTAGGATGAACTGGTTGGATCGCCTTGCAGTCCAAGAGACTCTCAAAAGTCTTCTCCAACACCACAGTTCAAAAGCATCAATTCTTCAGTGCTCAGGTTTCTTTATAGTCCAACTCTCACATCCATACATGACCACTGGAAAAATCATAGCCTTGACTAGGTGGACTTTTGTTGACAAAGTAATGTCTCTGCTTTTTAATATGCTGTCTAGGTTGGTCATAATTTTCCTTCCAAGAAGTAAGTGTCTTTTAATTTCATGGCTGCAGTCACCATCTGCAGTGATTTTGGAGCCCCCCTCAAAATAAAATCTGCCACTGTTTCCACTGTTTCCCCATCTATTTGCCATGAAGTGATGGGACCGGATGCCATGATCTAAGCTTTCTGAATGTTGAGCTTTAAACCAACTTTTTCACTCTCCTCTTTCACTTTCATCACAAGGCTCTTTAGTTCTTCTTCACCTTCTGCCATAAGGGTGGTGTCATCTGCATATCTGAGGTTATTGATACTTCTCCCAGCAATCTTGATTCCAGTTTGTGCTTCATCCAGCCCAGCGTTTCTCATGATGTACTCTGCATATAAGTTAAATAAGCAAGGTGACAATATACAGCCTTGACATACACCTTTTCCTATTTGGAACCTGTTGTTTCATGTCCAGTTCTAACTGTTGCTTCCTGACCTGCATACAGATTTCTCAAGAGGCAGGTCAGGTGGTCTGGTATTCCCATCTCTTTCAGAATTGTCCACAGTTTGTTGGGATCCACACAGTCAAAGGCTTTGGCATAGTCGATAAAACAGAAATAGATGTTTTTCTGGAACTCTCTTGCTTTTTCAATGATCCAGTGGATGTTGGTAATTTGATCTCTGGTTCCTCCGCCTTTTCTAAAACCAGCTTGAACATCTGGAAGTTCACAGTTCACGTATTGTTGAGCCTGACTTGGAGAATTTTAAGTGTTACTTTACTAGCGTGTGAGATGAGTGCAATTGTGCAGTAGACTGAACATTCTTTGGCATTGCCTTTCTTTGGGATTGGAATGGAAACTAACCATTTCCAGTCCTGTGGCCACTGCTGAGTTTTCCAAATTTGCTGGCATATTGAGTGCAGCACGTTCACAGCATCATATAGCTTAAAGTAGACATAATGGTCCATTTCCCAGGACCCTGCCTCCTAAGCAATGAAGTTAAGCTAAAATATCTTAGCTCACAGGAAACATTCTGACCAGGCCCACCTGTAAAAGGCTGTAGGAGAGAAGACATCAACACATCTCCTCTGGAGTCTGCCGGAACCTGGAAATATTTGCAACAACTTATTGTCTTTTGGGGCTTTCCTGGTGGCTCAGATGGTAAAGAACCTGCCTGCAGTGCAGGAGACACAGGTTCGATCCCTGGGTAAGGAAGATCCCCTGGAGAAGGGAATGGCTACTCACTCCAGTATTCTTGCCTGGAGAATTCCATGGATGGAAGAGTCTAGTGGGTTACAGTCCATGGGGCCACAAAGAGTTGGAGATGACTAAGTGACTAACACACACACACACACCCCTCCCCCTCTTTGTACAATAAAAGAAACTAGCATCCAAACCTGGGCAGGATGTTTCTTTGGGACACTGGTCCACCATCTTCCCAGCCTGCTGGCTTTCCTAATAAAGCCACCACTCCTTGCCCAACAGCTTGTTTCTCCATTGACTGGCCTGTTGTGCTGCAAGCAATATGAGTTTGGACTCAGTAACACTGGGGTTGCCATAACAAAATACCACAGACTGGGTAGCTTAACAGCAGAAAATTTATTTTCTCACAATTTTGGAGGTTAGAAGTCTGAGATCAAAGCTTCAGCAGTCTGGATTCTCCTGAAGCCTCTCTCTTTGGCTTGCAGATGGAGGCCTTCTTGCTGTATCTTCACGTGGACACCTGGCTGTCTACACACATCGTGTCTGGTGTCTCTGTGGCCTTCTTTTCTCATAAGAACTTCAGTCATACTGGATTAAGACCCACTGTAAAGTGAAAGAGGAGAGTGAAAAAGTTGGTTTAAAGCTCAATATTCAGAAAACAAAGATCATGGCATCTGGTCCCATCACTTCATGGGAAATAGATGGGGAAACAGTGGAAACAGTGTCAGACTTTATTTTTTGGGCTCCAAAATCACTGCAGATGGTGACTGCAGCCATGAAATTAAAAGACGCTTACTTCTTGGAAGGAAAGTTATGATCAACCTAGATAGCATATTCAAAAGCAGAGACATTACTTTGCCAACAAAGGTCTGTCTAGTCAAGGCTATGGTTTTTCCAGTGGTCATGTATGGATGTGCGAGTTGGACTGTGAAGAAAGCTGAGCACTGAAGAATTGATGCTTTTGAACTGTGGTGTTGGAGAAGACTCTTGAGAGTCTCTTGGACTGCAAGGCGATCCAACCAGTCCATACTAAAGGAGATCAGTCCTGGGTGTTCTTTGGAAGGAATGATGTTGAAGCTGAAACTCCAGTACTTTGGCCACCTCATGCGAAGAGTTGACTCATTGGAAAAGACTCTGATGCTGGGAGGGATTGGGGGCAGGAGGAGAAGGGGACAACAGAGGATGAGATGGCTGGATGGCATCACCAACTCAATGGACGTGAGTTTGGGTAAACTCCGGGAGTTGGTGATGGACAGGGAGGCCTGGAGTGCTGCGATTCATGGGGTCTCAAAGAGTTGGACATGACTGAGCGACTGAACTGAACTGACTGAAAGACCTCACTTTAACTTAAACGCCTCTCTAAAGACCTTATCTCCAAATATAATTACATTCCAAGGTACTGGGGTTTAGGACTTCAGCATATGAATTTTGAGAGGACAGAATTCAGCCCATAACAATCTCCATGTTATCAAACCCAGTGGTCAATTATAAAGACACATTCGTAGTTCTCAGTGGCATTTGAAACATCAGATTACTCTCTCCTTCTTGAAATCAAGGTCACTACATATGGTTGTTCAGGTTGTCCACTGCACAAGTGCCTTATATCTAAGTAAGTGCCATTCACAATCATAGATATTTTAATTATTAGCAAAATGTTCATATTTTTACAATTTGAGGACTCTAAGTTTAAAATCTGCAAGCTTTTTTCAACTGGTGATTTCAGTATTCATGTATATGATCAATTCAATATCCTGTTTTCTCAGTTGCTTGAGGAGAAATGAGTTTGGAGAGTATCACAGAATCAGTTTGTGGCATATTATCACAATTGAAATATCATAGTTATCACTATAGGTCATCCGCCTACAGGTGCCCTTGAAAGCATTGAAAGAACTTAGAAATTGTTCAACAAAAAGTGAACCATGATGTTTAAGCCAAATATATTAATGATGCTAAACAAATTAAGGCCTATTAAAATAGAGACTAACCTCTTCAGTGTAGAAACATAAAACGGGAAAAGACAACTCATTTAAACTGTATATCTATAGTGATCAATTTCAAGCTAAGCTTTTTTCTATCTTGTATACAGTATCATATTTAAAAGAAAAGTTTATAATAATTAAAGACTATCATGGCTGTATTCGTTTCCTAGAGCTGCTATAGCAAAGTATCACAGAATTTGGTGGCTTAAAACAACAAAAATTGGACTTCCCTGGTGGCAAAGTGGATAGGAATCTGTCTGTCAATGCAGGGAACACAGGTCTGATCCCTGGTCCAGGAAGATCTCACATGCAGTGGGGGTAGGGAGCAGCTAAGCCCATGTGCCACAAGTATTGAGCCTGAGCTCTAGAGCCCACGAGCCATAACTAATGAACCACTGTGCCACAACTACTGAAGCCCAAGAACCATAGAACCATAAAATCGCAACTGCTGAGCCTGCGTGCTGCAACCACTGAAGCCCATGCTCCTAGAGCCTGTGCTCCACAAGGGAAGCCCACGCACTGCATCTAGAGAGTAACTCGCACTCTCTGCAACTAGAGAAAGCTCGAGTGCAGCACTGAAGACACAGCACAGCCAAAAATAAAGAAATAAAGCAGTGTGAAAAGAAAAACAACAAAAAGTTATTCTTCCATAGTCCTGGAGGCCTGAAGTCTGAAATCAAATAGGGCCCTGCTCTCTTTAGACATTCTAGCGGAGAAGCCATTCTCTGGTCCTACCAGCGTTCCCTGCCTTCTACCCACATCACTAAAACCTGTGCCTCTATCTTCTTTTTGGCCGCACTGCACAGCATCCTAGTTCCTCAACCAGGAATTGAACTTCTGCCCTCCCTCTGCAGTCGAAGCACAGAGTCTTAAGCACTGGACCACAAGGCAAGTCCCTGTCTCTCCTTTATAAACACACTTGTGATCGCATATAGCGACCACCTGGAAAATTCTTAATAACCTGAAGGCGCTTAATCACCTCTGCAAAGATCCTCTTTCCAAATAAGATTACATTTACACGTTCCAGGGTCCTGACTATTCAGACTAGTGGGCTTCCTTGGTGGCTCAGCAGTAAAGAACCCACCTGCCAATGCAGGAGACCTGAGTTCCATCCCTGGGTCAAGAAGTTCCCCTGGAGAAGGAAATGCAACCCATTCCAGTATTCTTGCCTGGAAAGTCCCATGGGCAGAGGAGCCTGGTGGGCTACAGTCCATAGGGTCAAAAGAAGTCAGACATGACTTAGCAACTAAACAACAACAATTCAGCCTAGTACAAATCTGCCTTTTCAGTGTTGCAAACAATATGTTAGAGAGTAATAATACAAATAGAAAATATAATTATGATTTATATTTAAATAAACTTTGAGGTGGTGCTAGTGGTAAAGAACATCTCCTGCCAATGCAGGAGATGTAAGAGATACAGGTCAAGAAGATCCCCTGGAGGAGGGCATGGCAATACACTCTAGTATTTTTTCCTGGAGAACCCCATGGACAGAGGAGCCTGGTGGGCTGCAGTCCATGAGGTCACAAAGAGTCGAACACAACTTAAGCGACTTAGCACGCAAACAATAAATATATAATTTATAAATACCTACATATATATTTATGTCATTAATAAATATAGTATATAAATATAAAATAATAATAAAAATAAGCTAATACATCTAGGAAGGCTTAAAATGGAAATGACTGATGATATTATGTAAGAAATGAGATATTGATGA
Source organism: Bubalus bubalis (assembly GCF_019923935.1). NCBI lineage: Eukaryota > Metazoa > Chordata > Mammalia > Artiodactyla > Bovidae > Bubalus > Bubalus bubalis. The sequence continues at coordinate 122,060,988 of NC_059181.1, read as the reverse complement.
TCTTTGATGTATGAGGAACTGAAATATGGAACTGAAAAGCTGGTTACTAAAATCTAGTAAGCCTCTTGTTGAAGTACGCCATGTATTTGCTGCAATGTTGCTGTTGTTATTCAGTTGCTAAGTCATGTCTGACTCTTTGTGACCCCATGGACTGCAGCATGCCAGGCTTCTCTGTCCTTCACTATCTCCTGGACTTTGCTCAAAGTCATGTCCATTGAATCAGTGATGCCATCCAACCATCTCATCCTCTGTTGCCCTTTCACCTCCTGCCTTCAACCTTTCCAAGCATCAGAGTCTTTTCCAGTGAGTCAGCTCTTCACATCAGGTGCCCAAAGTATTGGAGCTTCAGCTTCAACATCAGTCCTTCCAATGAATGTTCAGGGCTGATTTCCTTTAGAATTGAATGTTTTAATCTCCTTACTGTCCAAGTGACTCTCAAGAGTCTTCTCCAACACCACAATTCAAAAGCATCTATTCTTCAGCGCTCAGCCTTCTTTATGGTCTAACTCTCATATCTGTACCTGACTATTGGAAAAACCATAACTTTGACTAGATGGACCTTTGTTGGAAAACTGATGTCTCTGCTTTTTAATATGCTGTCTAGGATTGTCATAGCTTTTCTTCCAAGGAGCAAGCATCTTTTAATTTCATGCCTGCAGTCACCATCCACAGTGGTTTTGGAGCCCAAGAAAATAAAATCTGTCACTGTTTCTGCTTTTTCCCCATCTGTTTTGCCATGAAGTGATGGGACTGGATGCCATTTTCTTTATTTTTTCAATGTTGAGCTTGAAACCAATTTTTTCACTCTCCTCATTCACCTTCATCAAGAGGCTTAGTTCCTCTTCACTTTTTGCCACTAAAGTGGTATCATCTGCATATCTGAGGTTGTTGATGTTTCTCCCAGCAATCTTGATTCTAGCTTGTGCTTCATTCAGCTGGGCATTTCACATGAGGTACTCTGCATATGAGTTAAATAAGCAGGGTGACAATATACAGCCTTGATGTACTCCTTTCCCAATTTGGAACTAGCCCATTGTTTCATGTAAGGTTCTAACTGCTGCTTGTTGTCCTGCATACAGGCTTCTCAGGAGACAGGTGGTGGTCTGGTATTCCTATCTCTTTATGAATTTTCCAGTTTGTTGTGATCCACACAGTCAAAGGCTTTAGTGTAGTCAGTGAAGCAGAAGTAGATTTGGGCGGGGGTGGGGGGAAGGAGCAATTTCATTCTTTTTTCTGTGATCCAATGAATGTTGGCAATTTGATCTCCAGTTCCTTTGCCTTTTCTAAATCCAGGTTGTACATCTGGAAGTTCTCATACTGCTGAAGCCTAACCTGAAGGATTTTGAGCGTAATCTTGATAGCATGTGCTATGCTGTGCTTAGTCACTCAGCCCTGTCCAACTCTTTACGACCCCATGGACTATAGCCCTCCAGGCTCCTCTGTCCATGGAGATTCTCCAATCAAGAAAGAATACTGGAGTGAGTTGCCATGCCCTCCTCCAGGGGATCTTCCCAACCCAGGGACTGAACCCAGGTCTTCCTCATTGCAGGCAGATTCTTTACCGTCTGAGTGACCTAGGAAACCCAAGAATACTGGAGTGGGTAGCCTATCCCTTCTCTAGGAGAAGTCCCCAACCCAGGAATTGAACCAGGTTCTCCTGCATTGCAGGCAGATTCTTTACCAGCTAAGCTACCAGGGAAGCCCTGGTAATGTTTTAAATGAATGTAACTGTACTATAGTTTGAGCATTCTTTGGCATTGCCTTTCTTTGGGATTGGAATGAAAACTGACTTTTTCCCGTCCTGTGGCCACTGCTGAGTTTTCCAAATGTGCTGGCATATTGAGTGCAGCACTTTCACAGCATCATCTTTCAGGATTTGAAATAGCTCCACTGGAATTCCATCACCTCCACTAGCTTTGCTGGTAGTGATGCTTCCTAAGGCCCACTTGACTCCACACTCCAGGATGTCTGGCTCTAGGTGAGTGACCACACCATCGTGGTTATCTGGGTCATTAAGACCTTTTTTGTACAGTTCTTCTGTGTATTCTTGCCACCTCTTCTTAATCTCTTCTGCTTCTGTGAGGTCTTTGCCATTTCTATTCTTTATTGAGCCCATCTTTGCATGAAATGTTCCCTTTGTATCTCCAATTTTCTTGAAGAGATCTCTAGTCTTCCACACTATTTTGTTTTCATCTGTTTCTTTGCATTGTTCACTTGAGAAGGCCTTCTTATAACTCCTTGCTATTCTCTGGAACTCTGCATTCAGTTGGGCAGCAATAGTTCACCGGATACATTTCTGAATACTTCTAGAGCTCTCAGGATGTATTTAATTTCATCAATAATGGTACCAATAGAGAATGCAGTTTCCCCAAATTAAAATGTATTAAGAACTACTTAAGGACTTCCTGGATAGTCTAGTGGTTAAGACTCTACCTGCCAATGCAGGGTACACTGGTTTGATTTCTGATCTGGGAACTAAGATCCCACAGGCCACGGGGCAACTAAGCTCATGTGCTACAACTCCTGAAGCATACTTGCAGAGTGGCTCGCTCTGCAGCAAGAGAAGCTACTGCAATGAGAAGCCTGCACATGGCAACTAGAGAGTAGCCCCACTCACTGCAACTAAAACAAACCTGTGCAAGGCAAGGAAGACCCAGCACAGCCAAAAATAAACAAATAAAATAAAAAAACATAACAAAAGACACTTTAAGAAAAGAAAAAGAACTACTTAATGTCTACAGTGTCAAAAGAAAACTGTCATGTATAGTGATTATTTCTATAGACAAAAAGCAAGTCAGTATTGAAACTGTCATAAAGATATCTGTTTTCATAAAAATAAGATGTAAAACTGTTAAATAATAAATTATTATGCTCTGACAGTTTTGAGTTCCTAATGTTGTGATTAAATCTTTGAGTTGTTTCTACTTTTGTGTTCAATATTTGATTTGTATAATTTATACAGAATGACTTTATAGTTTTATAATTGTTATATTGGAAAATAAATAGCACACTAACAATTATTTTTTTAACTTGAAGAAGAGATAGGGCTTCTTGTTTGTCTTGTTATTTGCTTTGTTTTGGTTTCACAAAGGAATAATATGGCTTAGCAGTTGCTCCACTTGAAACAGATTCTTCATTTGGCTTCCAGACTGCCACGTAGTTTTCCTCCAGCATCACTGGTTTCTGATTGTCTCTTTCACTGGTTTCTCCCCTCCTTCCATAAGTTAAATATTGGAGCACAGCAGGGCTCAGTTGTTGGGCACCCTCTCTTTTCTATCTATGTTCACTCCCTAGGTGATTTCATCTAGGGTCATGCTACATTTCCTCTCAAATAGAGAAGACTAGTTTAAAATATAAAAATTAAAAAAGGGATTTTACCCACAAGGCAACTTTCCTTTCCATAAGGAAATGTTATAAAGGTACAATAATTAAACACGTGTGGTGTTGACTCAGAATTAAGTGAACAAATCAGTACCTCCCCTAAAAATAGAGTGCCCAGAAACTAACCCATGCACATGTAGGAATTGGTATATGTTAGACATGGTATTTAAAACAGATAGGGTGGGAGGAAAACATATATTAATGCATATATGTGGAATCTAGAAAAATGGTGTATATGATCTTACTTACAAAGCAGAAATAGAGACATGGACATAGAGAAAAAATGTATGGATACCAAGAGGGAAAGGTGAGGGGGTGGTGGGAGAATCAGGAGGTTGAGATTGACATATATACACTGTTGATGCCATGTATAAAATAGACAGCGGAGAGGAGCGTACTATATAGCACAGGGAACTCTACTTAATTCGCTGTGGTGACCTCAATGGAGGGAAATCCAAAAGGGAGTGGATATATGTATACATGTGGCTGATTGATTTTGTTGTGCAGGAGAAGCTAACACAACATTGTAAAGCAACTATGCTCCAATATAAATTCATCGAAAAAAAAGAAAAAGAAGACTTCCCTGGAGGTCCAGTGGTAAAGAATATGCCTAATGCAGGGGTCATGGTTTCGATCACTGGTCCAGGAGGATTCCACATGCCTCGCCGCAGCTAAGCCCGTGGGCGCAACTACTGAGCCCGAGCGCCACAGCCTGTGCTTCTCAACGAGAGAGGCCACCACAGTGAGAAGCCCACTCACTGCAACTAGAGAAAGCTCACACGCAATGAAAACCCAGCACAGCCAAAATAAAGCGAAATAAATATTTTAAAAAGAAAAAATCAATAGGGTGGGAATTCCCTACCCCACACTTCCACAGCAGGGGGCCCAGGTTCAATCCCTGGTTGGGGAACTAAGATCCCACATACCAAAACTAAAGATCCTACATACTGTGTGACATGACCAAAATAAAAATTAATTTAATTAAATTAAATCTACAGGGAAAATATTGACTTCTCCATAAATGATGTTGAGACAACTGACTATCCATGTGGAAAAGAGGTAGATCACCAACTCATACACTAACAAAAATAACTTTCAGAAGAAATGAAATAAATCTTTATGTACAAAACCATGGGCTTCCCTGGTGGCTCAGATGGTAAAGAATCTGCCTGCAATGCAAGAGGCACGGGTTTGATCCCTGGGTTGGGAAGATTCCCCTGGAGGAGGGCGTGGCAACCCTCTCCAGTCTCTTTGCCTAGAGAATCCCATGGACAGAGGACCATGGGGTCACAAAGAGTGGGACACAACTGAAGTGACTTAGCATGAGGCACACACACATTATAGCAGCCATGGTTTCTGTCCCTTTTATGACCGGTGTACCCATTTTCCAGCTCCTGGGAATGCTGCAGCCAACAGCTTACAACTGCAGCCTTCTCCTTGGATTTGCTCTTAGCTGTTGGGGACTACCTTGCTGTATTAATTTATTGCTATAATTTTAGGGGCTTTAAACAACACTAGTTTGCTATCTTACAGTTCTGTAATTCAGAAATCCAACATGGGTCTCATGGGACTAAAATCAAGGTGTCAGTAGGACTGCGCTCCCTTCTAGATGCTAAGTCAGAATTCATTTCACTGCCTTTTCCAGCTTTTAGAGGTTACTTACTGCTATATTCTGAATGGTTGCCTCCTAACCACTAAATTCTATTGAAACCTTAACCTCAAAAATGATGGCATTAGGAGATCAAGCCTTTGGAAGGTACTTAGGCTATGAGGGTGGAGCCACAATAAATGGGATTAGTGTCTTTTTTTTTTTTTTTTTTGCACACTACATAATCTTAGTTCCCTCACCAAGGATTGAACCCAGTCCATGGCAGTGAAAATGCTGAGGCCTAACCACTAATCCCAGAATTCTTGGGATTAGTCTCTTATAAAAGAGGCTCCCAGTCCATCCGACCATGTGAAGGCAGTTGCTATGAACCAGGATGAGGTTGTTTTTTAAACTACCCAGTATATGGCATTTTGTTGTAAGAGCCTGAACACCATTCCCTGGCTTTTGGGCCCCTGTCTCCATCTTGAAAGCTAGCAACAACTAGTTGAGTCTTCACATCGAATCTCTGACCCACTCATATGCCTCTCTCTTTCATTGTTTAAGAACTCGTGTAATTAGATTGGGTTGCCATGTCCTTCTCCAGGGGATCTTCCCCACTCAGGGATTAAACCCAAGTCTCCTGCAGCTCCCTGCATTGCAGGCAAGTTCTTTACCACTAAGCCACCAGGGAAGCCCAGCTGGATTAGCACCTGGATAATCCAGGCTATTCTCCCCATCTCAAGGTTTATAGCTTTAATCACATCTCCAAAGCATCTTTGGCTATGTAAGGTAACATTCACAAATTTTAGGGATTAGCACATGGGCATCTTGGTGGGGGTGGGCGTAATTTTGCCTAAGCTGGAGAAATACAATTAAAAACAAAATCTCTCCAAACTCAGAAATCCCTTCCACAGTGGTAGCAGAGAAAGAAAAACACTTAAACCAGAATGTGATGTGGATCACAGGTAATCTACTAAGAAATTGCAAAGACTGAAAGCAATCTCACCCTTTTGTATGGCCAGGCAAATACAACCTATTATATACATGGTTTGTTTGTTTTTGTTTATTTTGGCCTTGCCACGCGACTTGTGGGATCTTAGTTCCCCAACCAGAATTGAACGCAGGCCCAGCAGTGAAAGTGCCAAGTCCTAACCACTGGACTGCCAGGGAAGTCCCTAAACGGTAATTACTTCTTCAGCAAAAGGACCTGACAGCACCATTTGTCACAGTTAATCCGAACTTTACTTGGTAATTGGGGTGATCATCTGTGTTAGCAAAATTTATCAAGTTAAAAAACAAACATCTTATATCTTTATGGCAAGTTGTAGTTTTGCAACTTGAGTGAAGTACTTACCAAAGTTAGGCTCCTACCCTCCCACAGAAACTAGGGGATAAGGGGGAAATCTCTCCTGAGGTTTATATCAAAGAGTTGGTTCCCAGGTCCATAAGAGAGAACTTCCTGGGTCACAAAGCTGGCAAAAAGTCTATAGTCTTCAAAAGGATAGCATTGAAACATGTATATTACCATATGTGAATAGATCGCCAGTCCAGGTTGATGCATGAGGCAGGGTGCTCGGGGCTGGTGCACTGGGATGACCCAGAGGGATGGGATGGGGAGGGAGGTGGGAGGGGGGTTCAGGATGGGGAACACATGTACACCCATGGCGGATTCATGTCAATGTATGGCAAAAACCACCACAATATTGTAAAGTAATTAGCCTCCAAGTAAAATTTAAAAAATGGAGGTGTCAATGTATGGCAAAACCCACCACAATATTGTAAAGTAATTAGCCTCCAATTTAAATAAATAAATTAATTTTTAAAAATAAAATAAAATAAATTTCAAAGAGATGAGAAAGTGCTTATTATTACAAGGTTTCTAGTACAAGTGCTTTGAAAAAAAGAAGGAAATCTCATACTTTATTTTCAACCAGGAGAATTAACCTTCTTGAACTAATACCATTTGCAGCAACATGGATGGACCTAGAGATTATACTAAGTCAGAAAGAAAAAGATAAATACCATAAGATATCAGTTACATGTGGAATCTAAAATATGACATTTATCTATAAAAACAAGTTACTCTACAATGAACTTATCTACAAAACAGAAAAAGATTCACAGATATACAAAACAAACTTATGGTTATTGAAGGGGAAAGGGAGGAGGACAGATACATTAGGAGTTTGGGAGTAGCAGATACAAAGTATTATACATATTGATAGAATGAATAAACAACAAGGTCCTACTGTATAGCACAGGGACTATATTCAATATTCTGTGATAAACTATAATAGAAAAAGAATATGAAAAAGAATGTCTATATATGTATAACTGAATCACTTTGCTGTACATTAGAAATGTTTTTTTAATTTTTATTGAAGTATAGTTGATTTACATGTACAGTAGAAATTAACAATTACGTGCATGTGTGCTAAGACGCTAAGTCATGTCTGACTCATTTGCAATCCCATGGACTGTAGCCTGCCAGGCTCATCTGTCCATGGGATTTCCCAGGCAAGAATACTGGAGTGGATTGACATTTCATTCTCCAGGGGATCTTCCCAACCCAGGGATCCAATCCACATCTCCTGCATTGCAGGCAGATTCTTTACCACAGAGCCGCCTGGGTAGCCCATTAAATCAACTATGCTTTAATAAAATAAGCTTTTTTAAAAAGTGTCTTCCTTGTTTAAAATGTTTTTATTTTTGGATGTGCTGGGTCTTTGTTGCTTTTCGAGGACTTTCTCTAGTTGCAGCGAGCAGGGGCTACTCTCTAGTTGTGGTGCGCAGGCTTCTCGTGGTGGCTAAAGCATGGGCTTTAGGCATGTGGGCTTCAGCAGCTGCAACACATGGGCTCAGTAGTTGTGGCTTGTGGGCTCTAGACTGTGGACTCGGTAGTTGCAGTGCACAGGTTTAGTTGCTCCTTGGCATGTGGAATCTTCCCAGATCAGGGATCGAACCTTTGTCCCCTGCATTGCCAGGCAGATTCTTAAAAACTGGGCCACCCAGGAAGTCCCTGCTGCTAAATCGCTTCAGTCGTGTCCGACTCTGTTCGACCCCATAGACGGCAGCCCACCAGGCTCCCCCGTCCCTGGGATCCTCCAGGCAAGAGCACTGGAGTGGGTTGCCATTTCCTTCTCCAATGCATGAAAGTGAAAAGTGAAAGTGAAGTCGCTCAGTCGTGTCTGACTCTCAGCGACCCCATGGACTGCAGCCTACCAGGCTCCGCTGTCCCTGGGATTCTCCAGGCAAGAGTACTGGAGTGGGTTGCCATTGCCTTCTCCCAGGAAGTCCCTAAGAACTTCTTAATGAATTTTAATTTTGGGAAACTGTATCCCATGAGTGAAGTCCAAAGAGTCTTCCTTTTAAGGGCAATAAATTCATCCTGAGTTTCCCCTGATTATACAAGTAACATCACATTTACATGATGTTAGGCCTTTCAATAATTGTTTTATCTTTCCAAATATTTTTTTTCAGATGTGAAATACAAAGAGACACACGTCCATCATCTAGTATGAGACACCAGTTCAAGAATACATATTGAAACTGTACATGATTTCATGTACATGACTCTAATGTTTTACGTCTTGAGGGCAAACTCATTTTATGGGCCATTTTCACGTTGGTCTAAATCAATACTTACACTATTGTAACAGTCAATTGAATATCTATAGATAATAGACATCCACCTTTGTTTATCCCGTCATACTGAGACTGGAGAGACTTGTCTCCAAGTGTTAATCAGACCTGTCTTCTGGAGTTTCTATCTGTAGATGAGAGCTTTCCATTTGTCTGCTAATTAGATGATTTTTACAATTACATCAACCTTCCAATCAAACCAGCTGAAATATTCTGTGTTATATTTAGAGCTCAAGTACATAGATGCAAGACCCTGAAGCTGGGAAAGACTGACCCTGAAGCTGGGAAAGACTGAAGGCAGGAGGAGAAGGGGATGACAGAGGACGAGATGGTTGGATAGCATCACCAACTCGATGGGCATGTTTGAGCAAACTCTGGGAGCTGGTGATGGACAGGGAAGCCTGGTGTGCTGCAGTTCATGGGGTCACAAAGAGTCAGACACTACTGAGTGACTGAACAACAACAATCAAAAAATATTAATGAGGATGGTCCCACTTGTACTCTGCTAATAATTGGATTGTTAGATTTTAAATTGAGATCAAGTCCAAACTGAGAGTACAAGTTAGAGTTGATTGGAAATATGTGGTTTCGGGAACCATTAAGCGTGCAGAAAGAAAAAGTTATGTCATAATGTTTCTTAGTAAATTTGACTCTTAAAATAATTAGAATAAGCACTGCTGTGAGTAGGACAGCCATGTAGCTTCTGAGAACAGTAATCAATTTTCTAGAATATCTCTTTTCAATTGAGTTCAGTATCAATATCGGTGGTTCTAGAAAAATCCTTTGTGAAGAACATAGTGCAGTTTTCCTGCAGTGGGAAGCATGAATCCAGCTAAGTTTCTCCTTTACCTTTATAGCCATATGGGTGATCAGCAGCGCTTAAAAGCGTTCAACTCAGCCCATCTTTTGACTGGAATACTTTAATACAGATGAAGTTTTCCAGTTGGTAGAGGCGGAAGACTTCCTCCGATGGATCCTTCCAGGTCCTATAACGTTGTCTCAAGGTTTCCAGGGAAGAGAGAAGCCTTGTTTAAAAAATCTTTTGCCCATGCCACATGGCATGTGGGATCTTAGTTCCCTGACCAGGGATGGATCCTGTGTCCCCTGCATTGGCAGTGTGGAGTCCTAACCACTGCATCACCAGAGCAGCCCCCTGACTTCTATCATTTCATGGTTTACAAGTTATCATATTTCCAAGGATTTGATTATTATCCTATTTTCTGTGGTCTTATATATAAGTTTCTAAGAGTCTCATAAATGTATCCTCCTATAAATATGAAATTTAAAGCTGTAATTCCTACTTTATGATTCTTGACCTTTAACATATCTAGTTCTTCTATCAGAAGCACTTAATTTAAAACAAGATTTAAAAGAAAAGTTAGATTTGTCTTTTACACAGGCTATGTTGTATTAAAAAAAATTTTTTTAAAATCTACCCTGCCGAAACTGGAAGTGAACCCAGGTTTACTAATTCAAACCAAAAGATCCTGATTAAGATCACCTTCTCTTTCTCAGGCCAAAGGAAGAGAAATTTTATTTAATTCTGTATGTATTTACTTACTTTTGGATGCACCTCACAGCATGTGGGACCTTAGTTCCCCGACCAGGGATGGAACCCACCCTCCCTGCAGTGGGAGTGTGGAGTCTTAACCCCTGGACCTCCAAGGAAGTCTCAAGAGAAAACTTTCCAAGTATTGCATATGATAATGAGAAAATTCAGTTAAATCAGGCACAGGACCTGGTGGTCTCAGACCCAAATTCATAGAGCTGCCAAACTTGCAAAGGGAGAGATTCCATACTTGCTTGCAGGCATGACTTAAATTTTAAATAAGGCTCTAGGCCATGTTAACATGGTAGATTGCTGAGTCTTAGCCAAGGAGTTTGATTCTTTGCTCTACACATCCAGAGGACTGAGGCTTACAGGAATCTGCAAAAATTTGCATACTTCCTGAACAACAGTAGAAATAAGGTGACTTCCTCTGTCCTAGCCAATATGCTCTAGTATCTCAAAAGGGGGAAATATATACATTAAGAGAGGTTTACCACCGCCTGAATATTGGCTTTTGAAGTGGGCAATATTTCAGGCCATCCAAACATCGTACATACCATAACCAGACACAATCTCTTACTTTTCACAACCATTAGTTCTATGAAATCCAATCATCACCAGGTGCCTGGTTAAGTTGGTTAGGGAGATTCTCCTGTGTTACCTTGGGAGAGGCCTGTAAAGAATTCTGCTGACAAATAGCACATCTCTTTTAATGTTTTTGCCTTTAAAATATGTTTTTTATTCAGATGGATTTGTTGAAGACACACTAACCACGACACAAGGATTATTACTAGGGGCTTCCCAGGTGACTCACTGGTAAAGAACTTGCCTGCCAATGCAGGAGACATGGGTTCCATCCCTGGGTCGGAAAGATCCCCTGGGGAAGGGAATGGCAACCCACTCCAGTTTTCTTGCCTGGAAAATCCCATGGACAGAGGAACCTGGCAGGCTACAGTCCAAGGGGTCACAAAGAGTCGGACACAACTGAGCATGCGCTCAAGATTATTGTTAGGCAATTTCCACAGCCCAGATTTACTGCAGGGTTTGGGGCACTGAGTGTAGCAGTAAATTTGGGCTGTGGGAATTACCTAACAATAATCCTGAGTGCATGCTCAGTTGTGTCCCACTCTTTGCGACCCTTTGGACTGTAGCCAATGTTCCAGATGTTCAAGCTGGTTTTAGAAAAGGCTGAGGAACCAGAGATCAAATTGCCAACATCCACTGGATCATCAAAAAAGCAAGAGAGTTCCAGAAAAACATCTATTTCTGCTTTATTGACTATGCCAAAGCCTTTGACTGTGTGGATCACCACAAACTGTGGACAATTCTGAAAGAGATGGGAATACAAGACCACCTGACCTGCCTCTTGAGAAATCTGTATGCAGGTCAGGAAGCAACAGTTAAAACTGGACATGGAACAACAACAGACTGGTTCCAAATAGGAAAAGGAGTATGTCAAGGCTATATATTGTCACTGTGCTTATTTAACTTCTGTGCAGAGTACATCATGAGAAATGCTGGGCTGGATGAAGCACAAACTAGAATCAAGATTGCTGGGAGAAATATCAATAACCTCAGATATGCAGATGACACCACCCTTATGGCAGAAAGTGAAGAACAGCTAAAGAGGTTCTTGATGAAAGTGAGAGGAGAGTGAAAAAGTTGGCTCAACATTCAGAAAAATAAGATCATGGCATCTGGTCCCATCACTTCATGGGAAATAGATGGGGAAACAGTGGAAACAGTGGCAGACTTTATTTTGGGGGGCTCCAAAATCACTTCAGATGGTGACTGCAGCCATGAAATTAAATGATGCTTACTCCTTGGAAGAAAATTATGACCAGCCTAGACAGCATATTAAAAAGCAGAGACATTACTTTGCCAACAAAGGTCCATCTAGTAAAGGCTATGGTTTTTCCCATAGTCATATATGGATGTGAGATTTGGACTATAAAGAAAGCTGAGCAATGAAGAATTGATGCTTTTGAACTGTGGTGTTGGAGAAAACTCTTGAGAGTCCCTTGGACTGCAAGGAGATCCAACCAGTCCATCCTAAAGGAGATGAGTCCTGAATATTCATTGGAAGGACTGATGTTGAAGCTGAAACTCCAATACTTTGGCCACCTGATACAAAGAACAGACTCATTGGAAAAGACCCTGATGCTGGGAAAGATTGAGGGCAGGAGGAGAAGGGGACTACAGAGGATGAGATGGTTGGATGGCATGACTGACTCATTGGACACGAGTTTGAGTAAACTCCCTGTGTTGGTGATGGACAGGGAGGCCTGGCGGGCTACAGTCCATGGGGTCACAGAGTCGGACACGACTGAGTGACTGAACTGATCAGCCCAAATTTATTTATTTATTTGTAATTAATTTATTTATTTTAATTGGAGGCTAATTACTTTACAATATTGTAGTGGTTTTTGCCATATATTGACATGAATCAGCCACGGGTGTACATGTGTTCCACATCCTGAACTCCCTCCCACCTCCCTTCCCATCCCATCCCTCAGGGTCATCCCAGTGCACCAGCCCTGAGCACCCTGTCTCATGCATCGAACCTGGACTGGTGATCTGTTTCACATATGATAATATACATGCTTCGATGCTATTCTCTCAAATCATCCCACCCTCGCCTTCTCCCATGGAGTCCAAAAGACTGTTCTATACATCTGTGTCTCTTTTGCTCTCTTGCATATAGGGTCATTGTTCCCATCTTTCTAAATTCCATATATATGCATTAGTATACTATATTGGTGTTTTTCTTTCTGGCTTACTTCACTCTGTATAATAGGCTCCAGTTTCATCCACCTCATTAGAACTGATTCAAATGCATTCTTTTTAATGGCTGAGTAATATTCCATTGTGTATATGTATCACAGCTTTCTTATCCATTCGTCTGCTGATGGACATCTAGGTTGCTTCCATGTCTTGGCTATTGTAAACAGTGCTGTGATGAACATTGGGGTACACGTGTCTCTTTCCCTTCTGGTTTCCTCAGTGTGTATGCCCAGCAGTGGGATTGCTGGGTCATATGACAGTTCTATCTCCAGTTTTTTAAGGAATCTCCACACTGTTCTCTATAGTGGCTATACCAGTTTGCATTCCTACCAACAGTGTAAGAGGGTTCCCTTTTCTCCACACCCTCTCCAGCATTGTTTGTAGACTTTTTGATAGCAGCCATTTTGATCGGCATGAGACGGTACTTCATTGTGGTTTTGATTTGCATTTCTCTGATAATGAGTGATGTTGAGCATCTTTTCATGTGTTTGTTACCTATCTGTATGTCTTAGGTCCCATTTGTTTACTTTTGCTTTTATTTCCATTACTCTGGGAGGTGGGTCACAGAGGATCCTGCTGTGATTTATGTCAGAGAGTGTTTTGCCTATGTTTTCCTCTAGGAGTTTTATAGTTTCTGGTCTTACATTTAGATCTTTAATCCATTTGAGTTTATTTTTGTGTATGGTGTTATAAAGTGTTCTAGTTTCATTCTTTTACAAGTGGTTGACCAGTTTTCCCAGCACCACTTGTTAAAGAGATTTTCTTTTCTCCATTGTGTATTCTTGCCTCCTTTGTCAAAGATAAGGTGTCCATAGGTGTGTGGATTTATCTCTGGGATTTCTATTTTGTTCCACTGATCTATATTTCTGTCTTTGTGCCAGTACCATCCTGTCTTGATGACTGTGGCTTTGTAGTAGAGCCTGAAGTCAGGAAGGTTGATTCCTCCAGTTCCATTCTTCTTTCTCAAGATTGCTGTGGTTATTCGAGGTTTTTTGTATTTCCATTCAAATTGTGAAATTATTTGTTCTAGTTCTCTGAAAAATACCACTGGTAGCTTGATAGGGATTGCATTGAATCTATAGATTGTTTTGGGTAGTATACTCATTTTCATTATATTGATTCTTCCAACCCATGAACATGGTATATTTCTCCATCTATTTGTGTCATCTTTGATTTCTTTCATCAGTGTTTTATAGCTTTCTATATATAGGTCTTTTGTTTCTTTAGGTAGATTTATTCCTAAATATTTTATTCTTTTCGTAGCAATGGTGAATGGAATTGTTTCCTTAATTTCTCTTTCTCTTAATTTCTGTTTTCTCATTGTTCATGTATAGGAATGCAAGGGATTTCTGTGTGTTAATTTTATATCCTGAAACTTTGTGATATTTATTGATTAGCTCTAGTAATTTTCTGGTGGAGTCTTTAGGGTTTTCTATGTAGAGGATCTGGAGAAGGCAATGGCACCCTACTCCAGTACTCTTGCCTGGAAAATCCCATGGATGGAGGAGCCTAGTAGGCTGCAGTCCATGGGGTCGCTAAGAGTCAGACATGACTGATCGACTTCACTTTCACTTTTCACTTTCATGCATTGGAGAAGGAAATGGCAACCCACTCCAGTGTTCTTGCCTGGAGAATCCCAGGGACGGGGGAGCCTGGTGGGCAGCCGTCTATGGGGTTGCACAGAGTCGGACACGACTGAAGTGACTTAGCAGCAGAGGTTGCTATAGACTGAATGTTTGTGTCCCCCTCAAATTCATATGTTGAAACCTAATCCCCAAGGTGATGGTATTTGGAGATGGGACCTTAGGGAGATGATTAGGTCCTGAGGGTGGAGCCCTCATGAATGGGATTGGTGTCCTTACAAAAGAGACCCCATACAGATCTCTCATGCTTTCTGCCATTTGAAGTTACAATGAAAAGATGGCTGCCTGTGAACCAGGAAGTGGGCTTTCACCAGACAACAAATCTGCTGTCACCTTGATTTTGGACTTTCCAGCCTCCAGAAGTGTGGGAAATAAACGTTTATTGTTTATAAGCTACCAAGTCTCTGGTGTTTTTATTTATAGCAGGTCAAATGGACTAAGACACAGGTCAACTGCCCCAGTGGAAAGTCACATCTCTTTTCCCAACTTCCAGAACTAAGACAGTTCTCAGATCCCAAAATCCATAAAGTGAAGATAAGGCCAGGTTCCCATAAGGAAGGACCCTAAAAAAACATGGCACATATATCTGGTAGTGATTTCCTCAGTCTGAAAGTCAGGGTCTATGACCATTTACTCAGCTGGGGAAAGGAGAGTACACTTTCAAGGTCTATTGGAACCAGGAAATAAGTTGACACTGAGGCACAGCAGCCTAACCTGCCGTGTGGCTGCCCTGTTAGAGAGGGCTATATGAGGGTCAGATGATAATGAGAAAAACAGTATCAGCTCAGGTCTGTCTCTGTAGGTCCAGTAGTTATCTCCATGACTCCCAGATGAATAATTGCAATGAATATATTAGCAGTTAATAGATATCTTACATTAGTTCCTTGATCTACAAAGTAAGAGATACTATAATAGGAGAGGCCCTATGAAAGACCCTGAAACTCTCTCCCCCTCAAAACATTCCAAGGGCCAAAATGGTAAATTAAAAAAAAAAACAAAAAAACAAAAAAAACCAACCTCACATCCCCGCACAGGCATGGGAGTGGGAGCAAAGATTACTGTCACTCTCAAAACATTAAATGATGCAAGAGTCATGATCCCAGGCTTCCTGGGTGGTCCAGTGGTTAAGAATCTGCCTGCCAGTGAAGGGGACATTGGTTCCATCCCTGGTTAGGAAACTAAGACCCATATGCCATGGGCCAACTAAGCCCGTGCACCACAACTACTGAGCCCACACTCTAAAGCCCGGGAGCCACAGCTACTGAGCTCGCATGCTGCAAGAGATTTCACTGCAATGAGAAGCCTGTGCACCAGTGAAGTACACAGTGAAGAGTAGCCCCTGTTCACTGCAACTAGGGAAAGCCCATGTACACAGCCAAAGACCCAGCACAGCCAAAAATACAAGTAAATAAACTTTTTTTTTTTTTTTTTAAAAGAGCCATGATCTCTATCATATGCCCATTTAATCAGTCTGGACGTGGTCTCTTTACTAGAGCAGATTACCAGGTGGCCACAGATTTGGGCAGATATATTCTTTTCACACACATCAGGAAGGAAAATCAGAAACAGGTTCCATTCACGTGGGACAGACACCAAGACTATATATTCACAGTCTTACCCCACGGCTATGTTATTTCTTGTACTCTCTCTCATAATATAGCACAAAGGATACTAAGCCATCTGGATACTTCCTAAAGCATCGTATCGGTCCACCATACAGATGGTATCATGTTAATTGGACGTGAGGAGCAAAATGCAAAAGTACCCTGGATGCCCTGATAAGACACACACTCTAGAGAGCTGGAGAGAAACCCTACAAAGATTTAGGAGGCAGATTGGACCCTTTGAGTCTGGAGGCAACATTCTGCACTTGGAAATACTGCACTGGTCCGTTTATTGAATGACACAGAAGGCTACTCATTTTAAATGGGGCTCAGAGCAAGAAAGGCCTCTGTAGCAAGCCTCAGCTGTAGTAAATGCAATCCTGTTATTTGGGTCAGTGAAATGCACGATCCAGAAAGTTCCATGAAGGCAGAGGTATTGGTGGTTTAAAAAAAAAATGCCATGTGGAGTCTCTGATGAGGCCAAATAGGAGCAATGCAGTGCTATTACTCAGTGTTCTGGAGCAGGGCCATGCCATCAGGGAGCAAAGAATTATATACCATTTGAAAAGAACTCCTGTCAGGCTACTGGGCCCTAAAAGAGATTGAACACCTGAACTTGGGACATCAAGTGACCACGTTCCCAGAACTGCCTATCATGAGCTGGATCCTGTCTGATCTATCCAGCCACAAGGCTGGGCAGACCCAGCAGAAATTCATTCTAAGATGAAGTGGTACCTCCAATGGGATTGGGATCAAGCAGAGGACACAAGGAAGCTGTAGGAACAGGTGGTCCAGACATTTATGTCACCCACCACTGTTGCACTGAAGGGGTCTCTCCTTCAAATCTCACCTATGGGCACATGAAATGGAGCATCCCTTATGACAAGCTGCAGGCAAAAAAAGAGCTCAAACTTGGTTCCTGGATGTGTCGGCTCAGTGTTTGGGTATACGCTGAAAATGTGCAGCTGCTTCCCTACCACTCCGCTCAAGGATGTCCCGGAAAGACAGTGGGCAGAGCTTTTGATGGTACACTTGGTCATCCACTTTGTGTGGAAGAAGTGGCTTGAGGTTATAATATATATTGTTTCACGGCCAACAGTGAATGGTTTGGTTGGTTGGATAGGAGCTTGGATGGGAAAGATGGAAAGATTGGGGTCAAGGAGGTCTGAGGAAGAGGCATGTGGATAGACTTATGGGAATGGGCACAAAGTGAAGGATTTTGTCTTTTCATAAAATGACCAAGGAGACAGGATGATCTGGTCAGTTGATACCAGCCAGTCTGACCTCTGCCATCCCAGTCCTTGAACAATGCAGTAGGCACAGTGGCAGTGATGGCAGCTATGCATGGGCCCATCAGCCAGGGCTTCACTGATGTACACATTGCCATGGCCAAATGTTAACATCCCAGCAACAGAGACCAACACCAAGTCCCCAGTATGGCACCATCCCTTGAGGATATCAACGATTCACTTGCTGTCAAAATGATTACATGACCCCTTCCCTTTGACAATGTCAACTGTTCATTTTGACACACATGCAAAGTATGGATTTGCCTTGACTGGCCCACAAGGTCTCAGGCAGCATCTCTATCTGAGGGCTCACAGAGCATCTGCTCTAGCAATACATGCCAAATTCCTAGTCCCATAGGGAGAAGCAAGTGAGAGGACAGAGAAGTCTGGAGTGTTACCTCAGTGGGTGTTCCTCCACCTGCAAACTGGGGGAATGAGGAATAAATAGCTCCCTCGTCTTGGGTTGGGTTCCCCAGAAGCAGTTGCTGAAACGTACATGCAATGAACTTAAGGAAGTTCTCCCAGGACAACCTGATAAGAGAATGGAGGAAGTGGAACAGGAAAGAGGAAGAAGCTAAACAAATACGTACTTTCTGACAACATCTTGTGGAGGGTTGCTTCAGTGTGATCCAGCAGGAGAACAATGGATGGAAATTCTGCCTCAGAGCTTGTCCCTACTTGAGGCAAAGGAACTACATATACATACTCTCACAGCAGTCAGTCACTGGGTAAAGACTATCCACGACTGGCAGATGGGAAGAAAAGGGGTTGTGTAAGGATGACTATAAACTCAGAGACAATGCCAGCTCTCTGCATGTACAAGCAAAGTGGCTCCATTAACCCAAAACCAGGATGCTAAGAGCAGTAGAGACACAGGTACAGAAGCAAAGCGACAACAAAAGCCAGCAGAATTGTGCTCACAAATTGTTAAAAGAATTCGAGGTTTGCTAGAGTGGCTCATGCGGAGAAGGCAATGGCACCCCACTCCAGTACTCTTGCCTGGAGAATCCCATGGGCAGAGGAGCCTGGTGGGCTGCAGTCCATGGGGTCGCTAAGAGTCGGACACGATTGAGCGACTTCACTTTCATTTTTCACTTTCATGCATTGGAGAAAGAAATGGCACCCCACTCCAGTGTTCTTGCCTGGAGAATCCCAGGGATGGGGGAGCCTGGTGGGCTGCCGTCCATGGGGTCACATAGAGTTGGACACGACTGAAGCGACTTAGCAGCAGCAGCAGAGTGGCTCACCGAAGTCAGGAAAAGGTTTATGGTTAAGCCTTGAGTAACACAGGTTTGAACTGCGAGTATCTAATTATATGCATAGGTTTTTTTTACAGTAATAAATACGACCTACTATACCATCCGCCATTGGCCGAATCCAAGATGTGAAACCTCAAATATGGAGGAACCACCCAAATGGAGCAGATTTTCAACTGCTCAGAGGGTTGGTGCCCCTAACTCTCGAATTTTTCAAAGATCAACTGTAATT
This sequence comes from Bubalus bubalis, assembly GCF_019923935.1. Classification (NCBI taxonomy): domain Eukaryota; kingdom Metazoa; phylum Chordata; class Mammalia; order Artiodactyla; family Bovidae; genus Bubalus; species Bubalus bubalis. Next base: position 122,042,020 of record NC_059181.1, on the reverse strand, counting down.
ACTATTATCAGTTTATTATAAAAGGATACAACTCAGGAATATCCAGATTGACAAGATGCATTGGGCAAGGTCTGTGGGAAGAAAGCAGAGCTCCACGCACATTCCAGGCATACCATTTTTCCAGCACCTCCATGTGGTTACTAACTAGGCAGCTCTCTAAACCCACACTTCTGAGTTATTATGGAGGTTTCATTCCTTAGACATGAATGATTAAATCACTGGTCATTGGTTATTGATTCAACCTCTACCCCTCTCCCATCCCTAGAGGTTGGAGGTTGGTGCTGAAAGGTCCAACTCTCTAATCACAAGATTGGTTCCCATGGCAACCAGCCCTATCTTTGGGGGCTTTCCAAAAGTCACCTCATTAATAGAAACTTGGTTGTGGTTCAAAGGGGGTTGTTGTGAATAAGAAAAGATACCTTACATCAGTGTCTCTTTTGCTGTCTCGTATACACTGATGTATAGAACAGTCTTTTGGACTCTGTGGGAGAGGGAGAGGGTGGGATGATTTGGGAGAATGGCATTGAAACATGTATAATATCATATATGAAATGAGTCGCCGGTCCAGGTTCGATGCACGATACTGGATGCTTGGGGCTGGTGCACTGGGATGACCCAGAGGGATGGTACAGGGAGGGAGGAGGGTTCAGGATGGGGAGCGCGTGTATACCTGTGGCGGATTCATTTTGATATATGGCAAAACCAATACAATATTGTAAATTTAAAAATTAAAATTAAATTTAAAAAATTAACAACAAAAAAAAACTTAAAAAAAAAAAGAAAAGATGCCTTAATATCTCTTATCACTTAGGAAATTTCAAATTTTTTAGCAGCTCTGTGCGAGCAATGATGAGGAAAACCAAGTATATATTTCTTATTGTAAACCACAGTATCCCTGGAGGGGATCCAGGCAGAACAACACTAATGACTACACATCCCTAACACACATCAATTTTTTAAAAATATAACTTTATTGGGAATTCCATGGTGGGCCAGTGGTTAGAACTTCATGCTCTTCCTGTTTGTTCAAACTCTGGTCAGGAACTAAGATCTCATAAGCCAAGTGGCAGAGCCAAAAAATGTATTTATTTCTTTATTGATGCAAATTTACATATCATATAATTTACCCATGTCAAGTGTACAATTCCATGATTTTTGGTAAATTTACCAAACTGTATGATTGTCACCATAAATCCATTTTAGGACATTTTCATCATCCCAGTAAAATCCTATTTACTGTTAATGCTTGTTCTCATCATGAGGCCCATGCAACCACTTTCTGTCTCTATGGATTTGCTTGTTCTGGACATTTCATATAAATGGTATCATATAATACATGTGATACAGTATGTGTGTCAATACATGTAGATACAATCTGCAAACTTTCTTATCTGGTTTATTTCACTTACCATCACATTTTAGAGGTTCAATGGCACAGTGGCATGTATCAATACTTCATATATTTTTGTGGCTGAATGACACTCTGTTGTATTAGTTTGTTTATCAATTCATCAGTTAGTTGACATTTGGTTTGCTGCTTCTTTTTGGCTATAATGTAGCACCCTCCTTGGAACATTCTTGTACTAGTCTTTTCTTGGGTACTCATTCACCCTAGAAAATAACTGCTGGGTCATATGGTAAACTTATAACTAAACATTTTAAGAAACTGCCAAACTGTTTTCCAATGCACATTCCCATGTACATTCTGCACCATGTACATTCCCATCAGCCATCTGTGAGGTTTCCCATTTCTCTGTATCTTTACCAATAATTGTTATTGTCTACTTTTTTTATTTTAGCCATTCTAGTGGGTATGTGATGTTATCGCATTTGGGTTTTAATTTGCCTTTTCATAGTAATTAATGATATTGATCATATTTTCAACTTTATTAAGGTATAATTTGCATACCATAAAATTCACCTCTGTAAGAGTTCACCAATTTTTAGTAGATCTACAAATTGTGCAATCATCACCTTCATGTTCATTTGCAGTTAATCTTCACTCCCAAACCTAGGTAACAGCTAACCTAGTTTCTGTCTATATAGATATGTCTTTTCTGGACATTTAATATAAATGCAATCATAGAATAGGTAGTTTTTGCACCTAGTTTCTGAATGTTTTTGAAGTTCATCCATGTTATAGCAGGGCTTCCCTCATAGCTCAGTTGGTAAAGAACCCACCTACAAGGCAGGCGATCCTGGTTCAATTCCTGGGTCAGAAAGATCCTCTGGAGAAGGGATAGGCTACCCACTCCAGTATTCTTGGGCTTCCCGTGTGGCTCAGCTGGTAAAGAATCTGCCCACAATGTGGGAGACCTAGGTTCGATCCCTGGGTTGAGAAGATCCCCTGGAGAAAGGAAAGGCTATTCACTCCAGTATGCTGGCCTGGAGAATTCCATTGTGAACTATACAGTCACAAAGGGTCAGACACGACTGAGTAACTTTCACATATTTAGCATGAAACAGTAGTCTGGTTTTTTTTAATCTCTAAATAGTATTCCACTGAATGAATATATTTCATTTTATTGTTCTCCAGTTGATGGAGATTTGGGATTGTTTCTAACCGTTGGCTATTATGAATTAAGCTGCTACAAACATCCATGCATAAGTCTTTCTGTGAACATGTTTTCATTTCTCTTGGATACATACCTAGGAGTAGAATTGTTGGGTCACATGGTAACTGTGTGTTTAAGTTTTTGAGGAACTGTCAAACTGCTTTGCAAAGTGGCTGAAACATTTTATATTTCCAACATCAATACACAAGGGTTCAAATTTCTGTACATTTTTTGCTAACATTTATCATTATGAGCTTCCCAGGTAACACTAGTGGAAAAGAACCCACCTGCCAATGCAGGAAACATAAGAGATGCAGGTTCAATCCCTGGGTTGGGAAGATCCCCTGGAGGAGGCCATGGCAACCCACTCCAGTATTCTTGCCTGGAGAATCCAATGGACAGAGAAGTCTGGTCCATACAGTCCATAGGGTTGCAAAGAGTCAGACCTGACTGAAACTACCTAGCACCCATGCAAGTAATCATTATAAAATATCATTTGTCTCTAGTAACATTTTTATCACATTGTATGAACACATCTTTTATCTTCTCACTTGCAACATATTTGTGTCTTTAAAACTAAAGTACATCTCTCATAGATAATACATAGCTTCATTTTGGGTTTTTAATCCACTCTGATAATATTACCTTTGATTAAGTCACTTAAGCCATTCACAGTTAATGTTATTATTGGCATGGTTGGATTTATGTTGGCCATTTTGCTAATTTTTTATGTATGTGTCATCTGAGGAATATTCTGTCCCTCTTTTAATTATTGCCTTATTTTTTATTAAACACATTTTCTACTGTATCTTTTTCATTCCTTTGTTGAATAATTTCTCTATTTTTTGAGTTATTTTTCTTAGTGGTTGCTCAAATTTTTTGTTGTAACATAGATATTACCACTTGTGGCATTCTTTTTTTTTTTCCTGTGGTTTCAACTTACTGTTTTATGTCATTTATTTGTTCTAATATAGTTTCATTCCTTCTCTCCTCTGCTTGATACTATTGTCATATAGATCACATCTTTTTATGTTAAAAGCCCAATAATACAATTTTATAATTATTATTTTATGGAGTTGTTTAAAAAATCTATTCAGATGAGAAAAGAGAACGTACTATAGATATATAATTTCTGTCTTTGTATAACTGCCTACATAATTATCTTTAGTATGCTCTTTGCTTCTTTGTACAGATTTGATTTACTCTCTGGTATAAAATCTTTTCACCCTAAAAAAAAACTTCTTTTGATATTTTTTCCCATTTAATTTAATTTACTTATTTTTTGCTATTTCTTGTGAAGTAATTATGCTAGCAATACATTCTCTCACAGGTTGTTTATCTGGGAATTTGTGTTGCCTTCAGTTTTTTATTTGTTTAATTGCAAAATGATCACCACAATAAACACAATAAATCTAGCTAACATCCATAAGCACACATAATAATTTTTTTCCTTGTGATGTGATAATTTTTTCCTAAGATCTACTCTGTTAGCAACTCTCTTCAGTTTTGAAGAATAGTTTTCTGGATATTGGCTTCCCTGGTGGCTCAGCTGGTAAAGAATCTGCCAGCAATGTGGGAGACCTGGGTTCGATCCGTGAGTTGGGAAGATCCCCTGGAGAAGGAAAAGGCTGCCCACTCCAGTATTATGGCCTGGAGAATTCCATGAACTACATAAGTTGCAAAAAGTCAGACACGACTGAGTGACTCTCATATTCATTTTCTGGATATAGCACTTTCGTTTGACAGATTTTTCTTTCAATATTTTGAAAGTGGAAGTGTAGAACTAACTGTTCCATTGAAGAGGCAAAGTTAAAATTTTACATAACCTCCTGCTCCTTGCAAAGTTTGGATCACGTAGGTCTCAGAAAGTGGGGACTCACAATACTAGGAACTGGAGCTTATCTCACTCACCCTTGTCCTGCTCTTTGCAATCTCCCAGCCCCTGCAAACCCACAAACCCACAAACCCGCTTAATCATACCTGTCTGTGTATAAAAACTCTGTAAGCCCTTTGTTCAGGGCTCAGAGCTTGGAGTGTTAACCCCTCTGGGCCTGCCGGCGTAATAAACGTGAGTTCTCCAACTCTCCGAGTGTGGTGCTTGGTTTCTCGAGTACTGGTTTCTGCAACACCATCATCGCAAGATTCCTTCATGCAATCTCTTACACCAACCTCAAAACCTTCCATGCCCCAGTGCCCAGTCCTTGGCAACTACTAATCTGCTTCTCATCTCTATAAACTTGTGATTTTAAGAATGTCATATAAATGAAACTACATATTATGTAACATTTGGGATTAACTTTACTTAGTACAATGCTCTGGAGATTTACCTAGTTTGTGGCATGACTCAAGTTCATTCTTCTTTATTGCTGCACATTACTCCATGCTATGGAGGTAGCACTTTTTTGTTTTTGGCTGTGCCAGGTCTTAGTTGCAGGATATTTGATCTTCACTGCGGCCTGCAGGATCATTAGTTGTGGTATGCAAACTCTCTGTGCCATGTGGGATCTAGTTCCCTGACTAAGGATTGAACCCCGGACCCCTGCATTGAGAGCTTAGAAGTTTAGCCACTGGATCACCAGAGAAGTTCCCAAGATTTCTTTTTAAGGAGGTTTTTTAGTTTGTGAATTCAAACATCTTTCGTGGTAAAAGGGCTATTCAGATGATCTATTTTATCTTGGTTGAGTTTTAGTACAGGCCCACCTCATTTCATTGTTCTTCACTTTATTTCACTTCGCAGATACTGTGTTTTTCACAAATGGAAGGTTTATAAGCATCAGGCAAGTCTATTGGCACCATTTTTCCAGCAGCCTTTTCTCATTTCGTGACTCTGTGTCACATTTTGTTAATTTTCACAATAGTTCCAATTTTTTCATTATTATATTTGTTACAGTCATCTGTGATCAGTGATACTTTATGTCACCATTACAAAAAGCTTACAACTCACTGAAGGCTCAGATAATGGTTAGCTTTTAGCAATAAAGTATTTTTAAATTAAGGTATGTACATTGTTATTTTAGGCATAATGCTATTGCACATTGTGTGGTTAGGCCACTCAAGATGGCTGTTCTCTTGCTCTCTGTATATCCCCTGCCCAACCAACGCATGCTTCACCTGCACACTACTCACATGACTGACCTTCCTATGTACTTGTCTCAGGCCCCAGCTAGTCATTGTTCTTGTCAAAGGGGTGGTGAGGGGCTTGCCCCTCTGCTAGTTGCCCTGGTAACTAATGAGCCCACCTGATGTCAATTCCCCTATAACTGGAGATCTCCCCTCCATCCACCACACACAGTGGGTGGGGTATCTCTGCAGGACCTTGCTTCTGTCATGTAAGCTCCTCCCATCCATCAAACCAGTGATGTCTCTGTCACTGACTAAGGGCTCTTTCTTTGGTCTTGAAGCTGGGGAAGCACAGGACTTGTAAGCCTGCAAGGGGCAGTCTAACACCCATTTAATTAACTACAGTATAGTGTAAACATAACTTTTATATGCACTGGGAAATAAAAAAAACTGGTGTGACTGTCTTTATTATGATATTTGTTTTATTGTGGCGGTTTGGAACCTAACCTGCAATATCCCTGAGGTAAGCCTGTACTGTATTAGTGTTCTCCAGAGAAACAGAACCAACAGGATATAAATAGATATACAGAAAGAGATTTGTTATGAGGAAGTGTCTCATAATTATGGAGGCTGAGAAGTCCCATCTCCATCTGTAAGCCGAGGAAACCTGGTGGTATAGTTCCAGTCCAAATCTGAAGGCCCAAGAATTGGGGGGGGGTGGGCAATGGTATAAGATGAAAGTGAAAGAGGAGAGTGAAAAAGTTGGCTTAAAGCTCAAAATTCAGAAAACTAAGATCATGGCATCTGGTCCCATCACTTCATGGGAAATAGATGGGGAAACAGTGGAAACAGTGTCAGACTTTATTTCTGGGGGCTCCAAAATCACTGCAGATGGTGATTGCAGCCATGAAATTAAAAGACGCTTACTCCTTTGAAGGAAAGTTATGACCAACCTAGATAGCATAATTGAAAAGCAGAGATATTACCTTGCCAACAAAGGTCCGTCTAGTCCAGGCTATGGTTTTTCCAGTGGTCATGTATGGATGTGAGAGTTGGACTGTGAAGAAAGCTGAGCACCGAAGAATTGATGCTTTTGAACTGTGGTGTTGGAGAAGACTCTTGAGAGTCCCTTGACTGCAAGGAGATCCAACCAGTCCATCCTAAAGGAGATCAGTCCTGGGTGTTCTTTGGAAGGACTGATGCTGAAGCTGAAACTCCAATACTTTGGCCACCTCATGTGAAGAGTTGACTCACTGGAAAAGACCCTGATGCTGGGAGGGATTGGGGGCAGGAGGAGAAGGGGATGACAGAGGATAAGATGGCTAGATAGCATCACTGACTCGATGGACATGAGTTTGAGTGAACTCCGGGAGTTGGTGATGGACAGGGAGGCCTGGCGTGCTGCGATTCATGGGGTCGCAGAGTCGGACACGACTGAGCGACTGAACTGAACTGAATGGTATAAGTTGGTTCAAGTCCAAAGGCCTGAGGACCAGAGCATAGATGTCTAAGGGCAGGAGAAGATGGATTTCTCAGCTCAAGCAGAGAGCAAATCCATCCTTCCTCTGCCTGTTTTGTTCTTTTAAGGCCCTGAATCTATGATACCCATCCACACGGATGAGGGCAGTCTTATTTAGTCTACCAACCCAAATGCTAATCTATTCCAGAAACACCTTCACAGACACCCAGAAATAATATTTTACCAGTAATCTGGGCTTCGCCTAGACCAGTCAAGTTGACACATAAACATCACAGGTACCTCGTGGGTTTGGAGGAGTTGGTACATTTCTTCTGTTTTCAAATATATGAGTGTCAAATTGTTCCTAACATTCCCTTTCACATCTTTTCAGTGTGTGTAGGATCTGTAGTTCTATCCTTTGTTTGATTCCCAATATTGGTATTATTAATTTTTAAAAAATCTTTGTCAGTCTTGCTAGAGGTTTATCAATTTTATTGATTTTTTAAGAGAATCACCTTTTGCTTCATTGATTTCTCTACTGTTTTCCTGTTTTTAATTTCAGTGATTTCTGTTCTTATTCTTTCCTTCCTTCTGTTTCCTTTGGTTTCATTTTGCTTTTTGTTTTCTAGTTGATTGAAAAGGGAACTTAGATTATTGAATTGAGACCTCTCCTCTTTTCTAATGTAAACAGCATTTAGTGTTATAAATTTCTCTTTTGTGGAATTGTAAAATGGTGTAGCCACTTTGGAAAACAATATGTTTTGTTTTCTTTTTTTACTCAAAATGGTAAGCAATGTGTTACCATATGACCCAGCAGTTATGACCCAGCAGTTTGACTCTGAGGTATGTTCCCAGGAGAACTGAAAACATGTTCACACACACCAAAACCCACACAGTATTACTTATGACAGCCAAAAGGAATAAACCACTCAAATGCCCATCAGTTGTGGAATGGGTAAACAAAATGTCTTATATCCATACAATGGAATATTACTTGGCAAAAAAGAAAGTTCTGATACAGGCTACAACATAGATGAACCTTGAAAATATTGTGTTATCTAAAACAAGCCAATCATATATATTGTATGATTTCATTCACATGCAAGTAAAAAGCAGGCAGATTCATAGAAACAGAGAGTAGATTAGTTATTTCTAAGGCCTGGGAGCAAGGAGGAATGGGAAACTGCAATAGGTATGGGATTTCTTTGGGGGGCAATGAAAGTATTCTTAAATTAGATAGTGGTAATGTTGTACAGCTCTGTGAATACACTAAAAACCACTGAATTGCACACTTTAAAAGGGTAAAGTCTATCTCAAGCTGCTATATAAAAAAAAATTTCCCTTTCAGCATTGCTTTAGCTCAGTCCCACATAGTTTGATCTGTTTTATTCAATTCTATGTCTTTTTTTATTTCCTTTGAGAGTTTCTCTTTGATCCATGGGTTATTTAGCAGTGCTAAAGATTTATTTCTAAGTGCTCATAGATTTTCCTATTGCATTTCTGATATTGATTTCTATCATGGTTCTATTATAGTTAGAGAACATATCCTATATGATAGGCAGAATAATGGCCCCCCCAAAGATGTCTACATTTGATCCCCAGAACCTATAAATATGTTATATTACATGGAGAAAAGGAGTTAAAGATGTAGATGGAATTAAAGTTACTGATCAGTTTACATAAAGTAGGGAAATTATTCTGGATTATCCATGTGGGCCCAATCTAATCACAAGAATTGTAAAAAGTGGAAGAAAGAGGCCAAAGAGGTCCAAGAGATTTAACATAACAAGGACTTCACCTGCCATTGCTGTCTCTGATGTTGGAGGAAGGGGGACACAAGCGAAGGAATCTGGTAGCCTCTATAAGCTGGGAGGGCTTCCCTGATGGCTCAGCAGTAAAGAATCCACCTGCCAATGCAGGAGACGCAGGAGAACCAGGTTCAGTCCTTGGGTCAGGGAGATCCCCTGGAGGAATGGCGACCTGCTCCAGTATTCTTGCTGGAGAATCCCATGGACAGAGGACCCTGATGGGCTACAGTCCATTAGGTCTCAAAGAGTCAGACATGACTGAAGCTACTGAGAACACAGAAGCTGGGAATATCCTTCAGTTTACAACCTGCAAGTAAACACTGACCACAGTTCTGCAACCACAAGGAAATGGAATCTACCGACAAGGCAAATGAGCAAGAGAATGGATCTTCTTGAGCCTACTGAGAGGAGTGCAACTGTCCTAACACCCTGACTTTAACTTGATGAGACTTGGACTCTACCTTCCTGTGTTACAGTCAGGAAAGTGTCCCAGGCCAGAGAACTGGAGTGAATATGCGGCTCCCCTCATGTGTTTCTCTTTTCTTGGGATTGTATTCCTGTAATACTTACTAAGCAATGCCTGAAAATAGTTGTCTCATATTTTATCCAGTTTTACTGTTGCTTATGGTGGGAAAGTGGGTTCAGTCCCAATTACTCCATCGTGGTCAAAGGTGGAAGTCGCTTTCTTGACTTTTCTGTGTTGCACTTCAATATTTTTTAAAATGTTTTTTAAAAGCTAAAGAAGATTACTACAACACACAGGTAGTTGGACTCCTCAGGAATGAAGGTTTAGGTTATATCACCAAGTAAAATATCATTAACTGAAGTAAAAGGGTATAATAAATGGATCTTTTAGGGAGAATCTTATAAATACCAATTATGGCCTTATGACTAGTTACCTAAGCAAGGGCTATAGATTCCACTTGAATTTTGTCCCTTGCTGTATCATACTCTTGTTTCCTCCCAATACTTTATATAGAATGTTTGGGGAGAAATTTAACGTTTTTAGTCCATATCTAGGAGAATATAGAGGTAAGATCCAAGAAATTCTGCATTTGGAGTTGAATGCAATTATTCACAAAATTTGGGTTATCTTTCTTTGGGGTTGGCCGTGGAGCAGTATGGTACTTCCCTGGTGGCTCAGCAGTAAAGAATCCACCTGCCAATGCAGGAGATGCAAGTTCGATCCCTGAGTAGGGAAGATCCCCTAGAGAAGGAAAGGGCAACCCCCTCCAATATTCTTGCTTGGGAAATCCCATGGACAGAGAGGCCTGGTGGGCTACAGTCCAGTCACAAAAAGAGTCGGACATGCCTGAGTGACTGAACAACAAAATGGAGCAGTATATTTGGGGTATATGCAAAATAGTCAAAGTGTGTTACACAGAGACATTTTGGGAAGAGTAAGGGGAGAAAAGGGTATTCAACCATTCAACATATTTGTTGAACTTTTACTCTGTCAGGCTTTTAAGACACATCAATAAACAAACAGGTAGTTTCCTAATCTCACAGAGGTTATATTCTAACAAGGAAGGACAGAAAATAAATAATGGATATAATAGTAGGTAAGAAAGTACTACAATTATGGGGGAAAACTAGAGCAGGGTAATGGAGTTCAGGCCTGCTGGGCATGGGGAGAGATGGGATGCTTCGCATGTGTGCTTAGTCATGTCTGACTCTTTGCAACCCCGTGGACTGTAGCCTCGGAGAAGGCAATGGCACCCCACTCCAGTACTCTTGCTTGGAAAATCCCATGGACGGAGGAGCCTGGTAGGCTGCAGTCCATGGGGTTGCTAAGAGTCAGACACGACTGAGTGACTTCACTTTCACCTTTCACTTTCATGCATTGGAGAAGGAAATGGCAACCCACTCTGGTGTCCTTGCCTGGAGAATCCCAGGGATGGCTGAGCCTGGCGGGCTGCCGTCTATGGGGTCGCACAGAGTCGGACACGACTGAAGCGACTTAGCAGCAGCAGCAGCAGGACTGTAGCCTAGCAGGCTCCTCTGTCCGTGGGATTTTGCAGGCAAGAATACTGAAGTGGGTTGCCATTTCCTTCTCCATGGGATCTTCCCAACCCAGGGATTGAACCCATGTCTCTTGTGTCTCCTGCATTGACAGGTGGATTCTTTACCGCTGAGCCACCCTGGAAGCCTGGGATGGGCAGATTGCAGCATTAAATAGAGTCAGAGTAGGCCTCATTGAGGGGATGAGATGAGCAAAGACTTGAGGAAGATGAGAGAGTTAATCAAATGGATGTTTTCAACCCAGTTAGGTTTTCTGCTTAGGGTCATCTACTGCTACTGCTGCTAAGTCGCATCAGTTGTGTCCGACTCTGCGTGACCCCATAGACGGCAGCCCACCAGGCTCCCCCGTCCCTGGGATTCTCCAGGCAAGAACACTGGAGTGGGTTGCCATTTCCCTCTCCAATGCAAAGTGAAAAGCAAAAGTGAAGTCGCTCAGTTGTGTCCAACTCCCAGCGACACCATGGACTGCAGCCCACCAGGCTCCCCTGTCCATGGGATTTTCCAGGCAAGAGTACTGGAGTGGAGTGCCATTGCCTTCTCCTAGGGTCATCTAAGGCTAATATTAAGGCACTGCCTGGGCCAGGCTATTCTCTTGAGGTTCCGGGGAAGAATCAGCTTCCAAGCTCATTTGGGTTGATGGTATTATTTAGTTCCTTTTCCTTGCTGGCCTTTCTCAACTTCTAGAGGCTACCGTTCGGAGAAGGCAGTGGCACCCCACTCCAGTACTCTTGCCTGGAGAATTCCACAGACGGAGGAGCCTGGTGGGCTGCAGTCCATGGGGTTGCTAAGAGTCGGACACGACTGAGCAATTCACTTTTACTTTTCACTTTCATGCATTGGAGAAGGAAATGGCAACCCACTCCAGTGTTCTTGCCTGGAGAATCCCAGGGACGGGGGAGCCTGGTGGGCTGCCGTCTATGGGGTCACAGAGTCGGACATGACTGAAGTGACTTAGCAGCAGCAGCAGCAGCAGAGGCTACCCTTATTCCTTGACATGATCCCCCTCCATCTTCAAGCAAGTCATGGCATATGAAATCCTTCTCATATTTGAATCTCTCTGACTGCCTCTGTGCTAACAGCTAGAGAAAAAAACCCTCTGCTTTTAAAGAGTTCATGAGATTATATTGGGCCTACTCAGGTGATCCCTCTTTTGTAAAAGTCAAGTGATTAATAACCTTAATTATATCTGCAAAATCCCTTTTATCAAGGAACATAATTGTGACTATGACATATCATGTCCCAGGGACTAGGCAGGGAAATCTGGGGGGGCCATTTTGGAATCCTGCCTACCACAGATACAAAAAGAAATAGAAAACCTGAATAGACCTATATCTACTTAATAAATTAAATTTGCAATAAAAAAAAAATCTTTCCACAAAGAAAATTCCAGGTTCAGAGGATTTCATTAATGAATTCTATCATCATTAAAGAAAAGACAGTAGTACCAACCCTGAACACACTCTCAGAAAAGAGAGGAGGAAGGGGAGTTCCCTGGTTGCCCAGTGGTTAGGACTCTGTGCTTTCACTGCCAGGGACCTGGGTTCAATCCTCTAGTCAGGGAACTAGGATTAAACAAACTGTGCAGCATGGCTAAAAAAAAGAGGAGCAAACACTTCCCAATTCATTTTTTTTTAAATTTTATTTTATTTTTAAAACTTTACATAATTGTATTAGTTTTGCCAAATTCATTTTATAAGACTAGTTTACCTTCACGCTGTTGCTGTTTAGTTGCTCAGTTGTGTCCAACTCTTTCACGACCCCATGGACTGTATCCTGCCCGGCTCCTCTGTCTGTGGGATTCTCCAGGCAAGAATACTGGAGTGGGTAGTCATTTCCTTCTCCAGGGGATCTTCCTGACCCAGGGATCAAACCCTAGCCTCCTGTGTTGAAGGCAGATTCTATACCGCTGAGCCAACGGGGGAAGCCTGTTAACTCTTTGGTTAGGGTTTTTATGAAGGTATCATTATATAGGCATGATTACATCACTGACCACTCCTCTCCACTCCTTGAGGTCAGGAGGTGGGTCTGAAAGTTCCAGTCCTCTAATCACAGAGTTGGTTTCCTGGCAACTAGCCCCACACCCTTAGGGACTTTCCGAAAGTCATTCTATTAGCACAAACCCCGGTGTGGTGAAAACAGGCCTGCAACAAAAGACAATCATCACAACAAGACAACAAAAGACAATATTTACCACTCTGGAACTATTTGAGGAACTGAGGACAAAAACCAAGTATTACAGCAAAAGATGCTCTTTTCATGTCTATCATTCTGGAGCTGTTTCAGAAGAAGCTGGGGATGAAGATCCAAGTACTTACTTCTTATCCCATCACAACATCATATTACGTTTTGTCAGTAAAGGACATTGTAGAGAGATTATAAAAAGAAAAAAGGACTTTTGCTTTCGGGGTGACATAGGCTTGCCTGGCAGGCTCCTGCAGCATGTGTTTCTCCAGCCAGGGCAGCTTCTTCTGGTGGAGGTGGGTGTCTCCAGCCTTAGGCCCTACTGTGCTCACAGCTTCTGCAGTGTGCTATGGGCAGCAATTGCCCAAGAAACTCCTCTCCCTGCTCAAGTTTTACAGCTCAGAGAAGGCAATGGCACCCCACTCCAGTACTCTTGCCTGGAAAATCCCATGGATGGAGGAGCCTGGTAGGCTGCAGTCCATTGCGTCGCTGAGAGTCGGACATGACTGAGCGACTTCACTTTCACTTTTCACTTTCATGCATTGGAGAAGGAAATGGCAACCCACTCCAGTGTTCTTGCCTGGAGAGTCCCAGGGACGGGGGAGCCTGGCGGGCTGCCGTCTATGGGGTCGCACAGAGTCAGACATGACTGAAGCGACTTAGCAGCAGCAGTAGCAGTAGCAGCAGCAACCAAAAGCCTCCTTCAGTACCCTAAAGGCTTCCCAGGTGGCGCTAGTGGTAAAGAATTCGCCTGCCAATACAGGGGACGAAGGAGACTTGAGTTTGATCCTTGGGTAGGGAAGATCCCCTGGAGAAGGAAACGGCAATCCACTCCAGTATTCTTGCCTGGAAAATCCCAGACAGAGGTCCCTCGTGGGCTACAGTCCACGGGGCCTCAAAGAGTTGGACACGACTGAGCAAGTGACACTTTCACTTTCAGTACACTAAAGGGTAGAGTTCTAGCAAGTTCTGTGGGTGTGGCACCACAGTGACTTCTCTACCATTCAACAAGTCAAAGCCATGCCTCCCCAACAAGGTCTAGATTTCACCCCTGGGGTGGGAGTGGGGCTTTTCCTTGAGTACTCCATCTTGGCCATAGGAATAGTGGTTACTACATATGCTCTTAAGAGTTCTCTTTACTTCTAAGTAATCCCTCATTATTCTACCCATGTTAAATAATTCTTCATATCAAACCTTCCCCGATCAAAGTGCTGTGTAGTTTCCCTCTCCAAATAAATACTGAAATGGCCTGGAGATAGACCCTGGAAATTGACAACTCCAGACCCACAAAAACAGGATTTGGAGATTGATCTGTTCATGCCTTTGGGCTTGAGGGAGAGGAGTGACCCCACATAAAGAAAGGCAATGCCAAAGAATGCTCAAACTACCCCACAATTGCACTCATCTCACACACTAGTAAAGTAATGCTCAAAATTCTCCAAGCCAGGCTTCAGCAGTACATGAACTGTGAACTCCCAGATGTTCAATCTGATTTTAGAAAAGGCAGAGGAACCAGAGATCAAATGGCCAACATCCGCTGGATCATGGAAAAAGCAAGAGAGTTCCAGAAAAACATCTATTTCTGCTTTATTGACTATGCCAAAGCCTTTGACTGTGTGGATCACAATAAACTGTGGAAAGTTCTGAAAGAGATGGGAATACCAGACCACCTGACCTGCCTCTTGAGAAACCTATATGCTGGTCAGGAAGCAACAGTTAGAACTGGACATGGAGCAACAGACTGGTTCCAAACAGGAAAATGAGTACGTCAAGGCTGTATATTGTCACTGTGCTTATTTAACTTATATGCATAGTACATCATGAGAAACGCTGGGCTGGATGAAGCACAAGCTGGAATCAAGATTGCTGGGAGAAATATCAATAACCTCAGATATGCAGATGACACCACCCTTATGGCAGAAAGTGAAGAGGAACTAAAAAGCCTCTTGATGAAAGTGAAAGAGGAGAGTGGAAAAGTTGGCTTAAAGTTCAATATTCAGAAAACTAAGATCATGGCATCTAGTCCCATCACTTCATTGGAAATAGATAGGGAAACAGTGGAAACAGTGTCAGACTTTATTTCTGGGGGCTCCAAAATCACTGCAGATGGTGACTGCAGCCATGAAATTAAAAGACGCTTACTCCTTGGAAGGAAAGTTATGACCAATCTAGATAGCATATTGAAAAGCAGAGACATTACTTTGCCAACAAAGGTCCATCTAGTCAAGGCTATGGTTTTTCCAGTGGTCATGTATGGATGTGAGAGTTGGACTGTGAAGAAAGCTGAGCACTGAAGAATTGATGCTTTTGAACTGTGGTGTTGGAGAAGACGCTTGAGAGTCCCTTGGACTGCAAGGAGATCCAACCAGTCCATCCTAAAGGAGATCAGTCCTGGGTGTTCATTGGAAGGAGTGATGCTAAAGCTGAAACTCCAATACTTTGTCCACCTCATGCGAAGAGTTGCCTCATTGGAAAAGACCCTGATGCTGGGAGGGATTGGGGGCAGGAGGAGAAGGGGACGACAGAGGATGAGATGGCTGGATGGCATCACCAACTCGATGGACATGAGTTTGAGTGAACTCCAGGAGTTGATGATGGACAGGGAGGCCTGGCGTGCTGCGATTCATGGGGTCACAAAGAATGGGACACGACTGAGCGACTGAACTGAACTGAACTTGGGCTTGAGGGAAGTGCTCCTTGCAAATGAGAAGAAAAGATGCTAGTAATCCGTGGCACACTGAGTCAATCACAATGCATCAAGAAGTGCCAACTGAAGCAGTGCTTTGGAAGATCAAGTAGCTGCTGTGCCTAACCATTATACCAGTAATGATGACCATCAAACTGTGATGTTGGGTGGATTTTTCTGAGTTCGTCTGAGTGCTTACAAAGAAACAAAACTATAAGCTCAAGTCCATTAATTCTCAGTTCAAATCAAAGAAAATCAAAGAGCTTGCAGGACAACCCTAAAACAAACCTCTTAAATCACAGGGCTGATATTCCTGAAAACCAAAATCATAGGATGTTGAATTACAGTGACAGTTGAATTCAGCCTCAAATTTCCCTTGTGAAAGGCAGGGATTGATAAGGAATGGTACCCTGAAACTTAGAATGGAGTTTGGACCTAGGTGAAACTGTTTGGACCTAGGTGAAACGGACAATTTTGAAGCCACAAGCCATTTTCAACTTCCCTTACCAGTTGAAGCAGCTTGTCCTGCTATATCTGGAGAAATAAGCCTTCCTCTGCTTAAAATCCTATGATAACTTCACCTGAGGCAGATTCCTTGAAAGGGGGTGGTATTCTCTTTAAGACCTACCACAACCACTTAAACTGCCATTAAATCCATAGCTACAGTCAAATCTCAGTTTACTCTAGGCAGCTAGATACACACTTAAAACCCAGGAAGAACAGTTTATACACCAAACTGGGAGAGTGAACAGGCTAAACAGGAGAGGAACACCTTCAAATACTAAGCTAGTTAGAAGCAATGGACTAGATATATATTTGCAACGTCTTCAAAACTTCAAAACTGGTGATAAGAAGTTGTAAGAAACAGAGTAAGGTATATAATATACCATTTAACTTAAAATATATGCCTTTGATAGCTAAGTTGAAGATCTCCCTTGGTAAATGTCACATAGCACTGGAAAATGTGGGTTATTTTCAAATATCTTTTGATAGTGATTTCTACCATAATTCCACAGTGATAAGAGAACAGACTCTGTAATTTCAATAACTTTAGACCATGAAATTTTTGCACCTTGTACTATGTCCCTGGATATTTTCCAGTGTTTCCTAGTTTATAGTCTATGGGAACTTGAATAGAATTTGTATCCTACTGTTGTGTGAAAACTGTATAAATCTTAATTATGTTGAATTGGTTCACAATGCTTTTCAGGTCCACTATATCCTTCTACTTCCCTGTATATTCATTCTATTGATTTTTGAGAGTTTATTATTGAAACTCCAACTAAAACTCGTAATTTATCTACTTATAAAATAATTGTAACATACAGTGGAACTTCATGTGAACTTGTTCTGTATTTTCCAAGTCTCCTGTAAATGTGCTTGATAACACACATTTATCCTGTAAAAAGAATACTACTTTCATAATTAAAAAATAAAAATTAAAAAATGAATAAAATGTATACATATAAAACATTGATATATTCAATAAGAACACACAAAGAATATAGATTAAATGAATTAGAATTGTTGCCACTGCTGGGCAGGGGAATGGGAGTGGGAATAAAAAGTAAAAATTAAATGACAAGGGTCCTGTGTGGACTAATCACAACAATTAAAAAATTGAGGAGTATGACTCAGGAGAGAAAGAACGAACATTGGCTTGCAGTAGGGACTTTCAGTCCTTGACAAGATGCTGGTCTAACATAAGGTGCTGCCTCCCTGCAATTCCAGCCCTAAAGATGACACACAGAAGGAAAATTGACAGATAATGTTGAAATCATTCTGCAGCATTTACCATGCGCCAGGCACTATTAGCTCATTTAATCATCCCAGCCAATGCTATATTGATCCCATTATACAAATGAGAAAACAAGTACAGAGAGATTAAGTAACTTGCCTAAAGTCACAGAGCTGGTAATACTGGAGCTGGAATTCTAACTCAGTCCAGATAAAACTGAGGACCACCAAGAGACTGGAAGGGGCGAGTCTGGGGTGGGGGATTGGAGGTCAGGGACAAGCGGCCTAAAATGGAAGAGGGGCGTGCCAGGGACGAGAGAGGCCAGAGGAAACTTTCTGATCGTGTCCTTCTGTTCCCCCTTCTGTGTTGTTCTGGGCGAATCACGGTCTACTTTATCAGCATAGCAAGACAGAACAGTGGTGTCAAGTGTCACACAGGGCAGCACCAGAGTTGCTGGGGAGCAGGGGGTATATTACACTGGCAGGTACACAGGCCGAGTCATCTCCCACCCCCACCCACACAGAGAAACCCCAGCCCTACGTCTAGAGCTAGTAAATAAACACAAGACCCTCCAAGGCAGGAATTTGACCAAGATTTCGTTGAGGAATGTGAGTATCCCAAGAGAAAAAACCCAAAGGCAATGGCATGAGGACTTCCCGAGCACAGTACTCACAGTGAGGCTGTGAAGAAGCCCTCAGAGCTTACAGACATGTTAATCCCCTACTCATAATCATGAGCACCAAACCAAAAATCTCCACTCCTTTGAGGCAAGCCTTTACCGTGGAAGAGAGTTTGAAGTCAGAAAGTAGAACTAAGTAACAATAACCAGCGGTCCAGTGGTTAAGACTCTGGGCTTCCACTGCAGGGGGCATGGGTTTGATCCTTGGTTGGGGAACTAAGATCCCACAAACTGCACCATGTGGCCAACAAACAAGAAATGACTATGTGATACCACCACCGCCCCATCCACTAAAATGGTTAAAATGGAACAGATCAACAGCAGCAAATGTTGGAAAGCAACCAAAACTTTCATAAATTGCTAAGGACTAAAGTGGTAGTCACCTTTGAAGAAAACTTTTTGGCAGTTTCTTAAAATCAAGCATGTATCATCTACTCTCTTACTACATCAATTCCACTGCAGGCTATTTCTCCAGAAGACATGAAAATGTATGTCCAAAACTTGCCCAAGAATATTCATAGCAACATTATTCCTGATAGCCCCAAACTGAAAACACACCAGATGTCCATCAATATAAGGGATAAATTACACACTGGAATTCTACCCTGCGACGAAAAGGAACAAACTACTAATACAACTACATGGATGAGCCTCAAACATGTTGAAAGCTAAACACAGAAGGTACACTGATGTAGGATTTAATGTATATAAAGTAGTAAATTAAGCAAAATACCCTACACCAGTAGAAATCAAGTCAATGTTGCTTCTCTAGCGGGTGGGAACTTTCTGGAGGGAAACGTTCTCTCCTGATGCACAGGTTACAGCCTATTTTTCAGGACTAATCAAACTGAGCACTTGAAATCTATGCATTTCACTGTAAATATTTCGGTTCAAAAAATACAAATACTGGGGCTTCCCTGGTGGCTCATGGTAAAGAATCCTCCTTCCAACACAGGGCAAGTGGGTTTGATCCCTGATCCAGGAAGATCCCACATGCGGTGGAGTAACTACGCCTGTGAGCCTCAACTACTGAGCCCACGTGTCCTAGAACCTGTGCTCTGCAACAAGAGTTGCATCATCACAATGAGTGGCCCCCACTTGCCACAGTGAGAGAAAAGCCCACACAGCAGCAAAGACCCACCAGTCAAAAATATGTTAATTTTTAAAATGTAGATACTACTCACTATTCACTGGAGATACACAAATTTAAGCCACAATGATACATTGATGGGGTACAGAGTAACCAGAACTCACACTGTTACTGGTGACACAGCTTTGGAAAAATCACCTGGCCATTTCTTAACAAAACTTTCTGCTTTACGTAATATCCAGCAATTTCTTACCTGTTTTCATCTCTAACCACGTACAGACTTGCATAAGAACACCATTCATAGGGATTTTATTTGTAATGAAAGTGAAAGTGAAAAGGGAAAGTGAAGTTGCTTAGTCATGTTGGACTCTTTGCGACCCCATGGACTGTAGCCAACCAGGTTCCTCCCTCCATGGGATTTTCCAGGTAAGAATACTGGAGTGGGGTGCCATTTCCTTCTCCAGGGGATCTTCCCGACCCAGGCTATTATTTGTAATAGCCAAAAGTATGTAAAAAAAAAAAAAAATCCCGTACTCATACATACACAACATGCCTGAATCTCAAAAGCATTCTGCCTAATGATAGCCTTATACAAGGACCCATATCTTGCATTTATAAGTTCCAGAACAGGCAATTAGTCTGTATGTCTGGGGATGAAGGAAAGAATTGTTGAGGGTCACAAGGTAACGTGGTGAGGTGACAGCAACATTCTCTACCTTGCGAGTGTGTATGTCTTTACCAAATCTCATGATATGCTTTAGGCTGAAGTCCCTTCAAAATTTGTTCAGAGCTTGTTATTGTTCTGTTATTGTTATTGTTTTTCAGGTTGACATGTGCAACTAAACAGAAATTGATGGGATGACATAGATATACCTATGGCTGATTCATGTTGATGTTTCACAGAAATCAACAGAATACTGCAAAGCAGTTATCCTTCAATTAAAAATAACTTTAAAAAATAAAAATTTTTGGGATGGATTTAAGTTTTTCTGGAACAACTGGTAGTACAGAGCTGAGGCTATTCAGGCTTCCCAGATGGCTCAATGATAAAAGAACGAGCTTGCCAATGCAAGAGACTCAGGTTCGTTCCATCGCTGGATTGGGAAGATCCCCCAGGAGTAGGAAATGGCAACCCAACCCAGTATTCTTGCCTGGAAAATTCCATGCACAGATGAGCCTGGCAGGCTACAGTCCCTGGGGTCGCAAGTCAGACACAACTGACAATGCACGCACTGCCATGAACTGCCTGAGGTTATTTACAGAATGAGTGTTCGTCACTCAGTGTCCTACTCTTTGCCACCCCATGGACAGTAGTCTGTCCATGGGATTCTCTAGGCAAGAATACTGGAATGGGTTGCCGTGCCCTTCTCCAGGGAATTTTCTCAACCCAGGAATGGAAGAACCTGGGTCTCTTGCATTGCAGGCAGCTTCTTACCATCTGAGCCATCAGAGAGGGGGTTCGGTGATGAGTTTTCAACTGGCTATATAATCTAATCAGTGTATTAGAAGGAGACAACAGGATGAGATGGTTGGATGGCATCACCGACTCAATGGACAAGAGTTTGAATAAGCTCCAGGAGTTGATGGACAGAGAAGCCTGGCGTGCTGCAGTCCATGGGGTTGCAAAGAGCTGGACACAACTGAGTGAAATGAAATACATGTAACGGGAACCACAAAACGAAGGCTGTTGCAGTGGCCTGACTCACCTCACAAAGGCAAACCTACAAAGCCCATGCTTACAGGAAACCACGTCAAGGTGACCTTTAACATTGTTCACTCAATCATGTCACTTGCAGTTACTTGTAGCCGACCAGGTTCCTCTGTCCATGGAATTCTCTGGGCAGTACTAGAGTGGGTTGCCATTCTCTACTCCAGGGATCTTACCAACCCAAGGACGGAACCCTTGTCTCTTATATTGGCTGGCAGATTCTCTAACCACTAAGCAACCAGGCAAGCCAAGACACAATTACAATCCTCCAACTCGGCTTACGGAGAAGGCAATGGCAGCCCACTCCAGTACTCTTGCCTGGAAAATCCCATGGAGGAGCCTGGTAGGCTGCAGTCCATGGGGTCGCTGATGGTCGGACACGACTGAATGACTTCACTTTCACGCATTGGAGAAGGAATTGGCAACCCACTCCAGTATTCTTGCCTGGAGGATCCCAGGGGACAGGGGAGCCTGGTGGGCTATGGGGTCGCAGAGTCGGACACGACTTAAGTGACTTAGCAGCAGCGGCAACTCGGCTTTATGGGTTTCCCAGGTGGTGCTAGTAAAGAATCCATCTGCCAATGCAGGAGATGAGACATGTGGGTTCAATCCCTGTGCTGGAAGATCCCCTGAAGAAGGAAATGGCAACCCACTCCAGTCTTTTTCCCTAGAGAATCCCATGGACAGAGCCTGGTGGGCTATAGTCCACAGGGTCACAAAGTCTGACTGTATCAACTTAGCCCAACTCAGCTTTAGCGAGCTCACCTTCCCCTACAAACAGGGCCCCCACAGCCAATGATCCCCTGGGAACAGTGCTTGGCTGCCTGTGAGGTACTGTACTCAACCCACTGATTGCTTTCCCTTAAAGGACAGCTGTCACTAAATTAGTTTTATCAAGTGCAAATGAACATGAGTCAGATGTACATAGAGCCAACACACACTAATCTTGTGCTGATTTAATGACATCCCCAAGGGACTTGGTCTGAAGTGGGACTCACTGCCAAATTGAATTAACAGACCTGTTTCTCCCAGGAGCCAGCAGGAAATACTAGAAACATTACAGTCAATCTTCGGTACTTTAGCTTCCAGTTTTTTGGTGTTATTGCTCCAATTTCAGGGCAAGGATCACCTGAATTACCTCATTGCCTACCCGAAGCTCCCTCCCCTAGGAAGCCTAGCCATAGGCTACTTCAATGACTATGTTCCCTGGCAACTGGCTGCCAGGGCGAACAGTGCCTAAGAACTAGGGTTTGGGGGTGGAGGACGTTTGCAGATCCTTATTTAAAAGCCAAAATAAAATCCTTTATTATAAAAAAGACCCCAGAGCCACAAAAAATGCACGTCAAGTTTTATTAGGTTCAAATACAAAACATTCCAAAAGAGAGAAAAGCCATCTATTATATCTAAGTACTATATTCAACTACCAGTTAAACGAGGAAAACACGTTACTCTGTTTCTTTTACAACCAGTATAAACCAAGACCAATTCTTTTCCCAACAGGAGCAGAAATAAGTCTGCTGGGTCAGTAAACTATTTGCCAAATAGCTGTCTGGTCATTAAACATTCAATTTAGTATTGGTTTTACTATGATTAGTCTCTATGTTCTACACTATCTTCAAGATACCTAAATAAAATCTCAAGAGCCAAAAGGTCCTTGGGAGCACAGACCCAAGTAATTTCGATTACAGAATGATTGAGGAAGACAGCTATGTAAGTGCAATGGCTTTTTAAATTTGGTCAATACCCTCATGATCTGTGATTGGAAGAGCCTGTCAAAATGAGGGTTAAATTTCTGCATATTTTCCACAACTGCAAACAGTAAACATGACAGTACTGATATTTACTAGGTAAACATTCAGAAAGTGAGTTGGTTCCTTCTAACCCAACAACTCAAATCTGTTTCCTTTGAGAACATTAGCTTTTACACCATTGGCTCTAATCTTCAATGCAATAAATGATAATAAAGCTGTAACGATTTGTTTGCAAGACATGAACTGGGGTGGGGGTAAAGGAAGCTTACAAAACAACTATTCTTTAAAAAAAAAAAAAAAAAAAAAAAAAAACAACAGCAAAAGCCAACCGGCCCAATTTTGTCTCCAGTTTTCAAAGTGTGCTTTCGAGCATTTCAGCTGTTTCCAGTTACTTTAGTTTCCAGATATTAGTCTTCCATTTAGTTTTAAGGCTAAATCTCACTTTTGGATAAACACAAGGAAATATTTCACTTGCTGAAAAATCACTTTACTGGATAAAGTTACCTCTTATGCCTTTCAGTTTTCTAATCCAACTTTCTGACAATCAGTGGTAATTAGGAAGTTCTAAGTTGCAGTTGTCCCCATTACTTTGGGCTTCCCTGGTGGCTCAGCTGGTCAAAAATCTGCCTGCAATGCGGGAGATCTGGGTTCGATCCCTGGGTTGGGAAGATCCCCTGGAGATGGCAAAGGCTACCCACTCCAGTATTCTGGCCTGGAGAATTCCACGGACTGTATAGTCCATGGGGTCACAAAGAGTCGGATACGACTGAGCAACTTTCACGTCACTTCTATGACTTTAGCTAAAGTAAAGTCAAAGCTGAAAAAAGAACCACAAGAACTTCCTGACTACCTCCACTTACCCATTTCCTTAATTACTCCCCTTTCTCCATCTTGTCAATTACTTATTTTAAGAAACTGCCACTCCCTAGTTAAGAGTGCTAACCAACTGGGGTTGATGCCTTCCTTAGAGCCACGGGAACCCTGGAAGGCAAAAATCTTGTCTGCACCAAACCAATTCTGATGAGTACTGCTTATGCAACTGTTGTGCCTTAAGGACAATCAGCAATTCTTCTGCTTCAACAGCTCTGTAAAATGAAAAGGTGCTATCAGGTCACAAGACATTTACTGTTTCATTCTGGAAATAACCCAGGAAGCTCAAAAAAAAAAAAAAAAAAGAAACAAAAAACCCATCGGAATTCCTGTTATCATTCTACCACTAAAACTGTTACCCAAGCTAAGGACTTAGTGGCATCTGTTATCAGTTAGTTCACCCTTTAGCCAAACTGGACTGATCAAGTATCCTTTTTAAAAAGGCTCAGGAAACAGTTTGAACCTCATACAAATTGTTCACATAGCAAAATGCTACACTGTATCACTCCAGCCAACAACTGGTAACAAAGGACTAGCAAGCTGTATACATTAAATACATTCAATATAGCTACATTTGAGAAAACCTTACTCCCATTTAATGTGCCAGGTGTTACAGATTTACCCTGCTAATCCTAAAATTAACCCATTACAGGTAACTTGCCAATATCAAGGCGTGCAACATGGCAATGCCATAGTATTTATACCTATAAAAGCCAGTGCAAAACTTACCTTAGCATTGCATTTCTCTTGTTGCCAGCTTTATCTAGTGTGAAAAAAATCAGCACTCCATGACCATCATGACCATGACCAAAATTCTCAACCTGTAAAAATTAAATAGGTAACTAGTTATCTCTCTTAAGGAAATTCTTCAAAACTTGCCTATAACTGCCCTCTTTTCCAGAAAGAAAAGGCAAGTTCAGACTTGCAGCTTAACGTATTTCGTGTTCTACTATTTCTCTTAAGTGGTGGAAGCTTCACTGGCTTGGGATGGACTGGAATGGCTTAAATGGTTAAGTTGCATGGCTTATGGATTCCCATTCTGTTCCAATGGTGCACTGCCATGTTAAATCCATAAGTTGAACGGACAAAACTTATTTGAAGGAATTAAGTGCAGTGTAAGGATTTTTAGTTGGAGGTCTTCAAGTTTACTATATTCAAGAGCATCTTTTTCAACTTCATGGCTGGACCTGGGTCATGCTGCCTCAGGTTTTGCTTTTTAAAGACCACTTGCAATAGATTTTCTCCATAGAGTGTAGTTTCACAGAACTAAAAACAAGTCAGGCATCCAACTAAATGTCAGGTTTGCAATGGCTTACAGGGGGTAAAGAGAGGGGGACCCCAAACTTAAGCCATTTCCTATATTGACTAAAAGACTAATTTGAAAAACGTTAAAACATGAAGCATGTTTAAAGGTCTTCATCAAAAATAAGATTTAAAAAATACCCCCTCCCAAGCCCCAGATCGCTACTGGTAAACAGCTGTATTAAGGCCTTTAAGTGTCACACATGCTTTAAAAAAAGAAATCCAAGTGTTGAATTTGGAGGACTTCTAATATGCTATCGAACACTTTGTTTTCCAAAAGTTTTTTTTTTTTTTTAATCTAGAAAGCATTTCCATTGCCATGAGGTACAGTATGTTTCACTGTACTATGAGGAAGGTAAGTGTTCAATTTCGACTTAGACGGAAAAACTAGTTTGCTTTGCTTACCATCTTTGCTGTTTCACAGGCATTTGATGCTTTAAATCTGATGTGGAATGCTGATAGATTCACTTTTTAGAAGTCATAAGCCTTTGAGAAGTTGGAGATAACTTCATTGCTTATCTATTTTCTCCTTTGCAATCAAGCTGTTCCTTAAAAGTGAGACACTACAGAGTTGCAAAAATTTGAAACAGTAAGAGCAAGCATCGTTTGCAGCTTCATGGTTGGTTTTGGCCAAACTTTTTATTTAGTATTCTGTAGTTGCTTAACACACACTTAAATGGTCTTATTGGGGAGGGGGAAAGGGGAGGTTCTTGTAGATTCCCAAGGAAATGTCAGAAAGGCAAAATATGGCCAGCATTATCCATTTGCTTTTTTCTGGGTTTACTGGGCGAATAGCACTTTCCTTACATATATGCATCTGATCTCAGGTTTTTCATACTGAGAACATTTGAGATTTCAGTTTGAAGACACTCTGAAATCCTAAGAGTAGCATACCCCGACCACCCTCTAATAGCTAGCTTGTTTATATAGGCAGGAGGATTCATCTCTCCATTTTAGATGACTAGATATTTTGTGTAAGATAAACTGCTTGCCTCATCATTTACTGGGGAAAATCCTATAGGAAGTGGCCTTTAGGGACACTTTTACTTGGAAGATTACACCACTAGTACACATGTCAAGTCTTAACACACTTAACATTTCATTTGCTTGTTGAAAGCAATGTCATAAAATCAAAGCTTAAACATGTTTTACTTTCTTTCCTCACAAGAACATAAAAATTATGGAAAGGGAACTTAACAGGAAATTTAAAAAAAGTAACACAATCTTTCCTTTTAGTAGTCCTTGGGTAGTTATGATAGAACAGGTTCCACTTTTGTTTGTTTCTTTGAACAGGGATTTTGGTCCAAGTTGTTTGTTTTTAGTATCTGCTTCTGCCTCCCCCTCTATCAGATCGGCTTCCTCCACGGCCACCACCTCTTGGTGCTCCGCGGCTTGAACTGCTGTAGGAATCTCGTGGAGGAGGGTACCCCCTTTCCATAGAAGGGGGAAGCCCTCTTTCTTGTCTGCCAACCCGATCACGACCACTTGAGTAGAGATCACTTCGGCTGCTTGAGTAACTGTCTCGACTTCCACCATATCCGTCACGTGAGCTGCTGTAATCATCATAGCGACTGCTTCCACCATAAGATGGCGGGGGCCCTCGTGTAGGTGGAGCACTACGTGAGTTACCTGCAGGGTCAATGGTCAGGTAATATGGCAACACTATAAATTGTATATATACAACATTTAAATCTGAATTTACAGAATTCTTGTATTAAACGTTTACTGTCTTAACTGGGAGCTTTTAAACTCTGCCATTGCTGGCCATTAACAGGGATTTGCTCATCTGCTGAGACACGGAAATGGGTGGGTTTTAATGTTTGTTTGAAAAGACTGAAGACGGTGTGTATTTCAAGAGGATATTCCAGACAGCTTGTTATTTTATAGTAGACACTCAGCCAACTTTCCAGTGATAAGTTGCAATTGTGAACTGTAGACTTTCCTTCATATTGCAATGGTAAACATTTGATCTTGTTAATAAAGTTTTTAAATTGTATTTTCACTGTTGGGGGAAAACACATAAGGCTGCCAATTTAAGCAAGCAAAATCCCCTCCAAAGCAAGCCAACAGCCTCAAAAAAAACTTAGAAAAAACAAAAGCCCCTCACAAGACTAGGAAAAGCCCAGCTGAATAAATTACCCCCTTAAAAGCAAGCAAACATCCCTTTAAAAGCAAGCACCACAACAGCCTAATAAACTGGCTCATGAACCTAAAAACTCAAGCTGGTGATAGTCAGAGACCCTCAACCAAAATCTTACCATAACTCTCATATGAATCTCTGTAGGAACCTCCACTTGGATGATCTGAATAGTCACGATCACGACCATAGCCATCTCTATCACTATATTAAAAAGAAATATGTGTAAGCCCCAGAACACTAGTTTTTACAGCTAAAAAAATTTTTTTACATCAAGCCATGGCAGCAAGATCAAGTCACATACCTATAGCCTCTTGATGGATAGTCATCACGTGAACTGGAATGACCATAATCACGGTAAGTATAATCTCTTGGTGGTGGTGCATAATCTCTTGTATCACGAGAACTTGGGTAATCTCTGCTTGAATAGCTAAAGAAACAAAAGTAACTTGGTTCATACTTTTGATGAGCTCTCCTTCAACCTGAAGTATTAAGGACAAAAGCTACTATACTTTTCTGTTACCTGTCTTTAGTAGAATATCCATCATCTCTTGGGGACAAATAAACATCTCTACGAGAGGGCAAGGGCTCCCTTCGAGGTGGACCTCCGTAACTATCTCTTCCACGTGATACAGGAGCTTAAGGAGAAATCAATTTTAAAAATACACCCAGAGCAAAGTAAAAATACAAATTTGCATTGAAGCAATGAAAAGCAGTGATTTAACCAAATATGACAATATGGATGTATATGAGGAAATCCTCTAAAATTTCTTAATTACGCCAAAATTATTTTCAATGCTCTGCATTTAACTTCGTGACTTCAAGTGATCTAGATACAGTTTAAATATCATTTTTAGGATTCACCTCAATCCTTGTGTTATGATGGTAGAATAGACTGTCATATACAGAACATTTACCTCTTCCTCCCATTCCACTGCTGCTTCTAACTGGTCCTGAAGGGGCAGATCTTTTAGGAGGAGGACCCCCACTTCGTGGTGGTGGTCCTCTTTTTACCGGAAGTGGTCCCCTGGAAGAACTCATGTTAAAATTCATGGAATAGCCACCATCATCTACATTAGAACAAAAAAAATCATGTTAATACATGAAAAAGCTACAAAAGTTTTGCTTGATCAAGAACAAGACCATTTCTGTTTGGGGGGGAAATCTTTAGTTGTTAGTCTCCATAGAGACTGTGAGACGTGTTAGTCTATATAGACACACATGAGTTAGCACAGATCAGAAAAGTAGAACTGAAGGGTTCTACTGAGGGTTCAAATTACTTCAAAAAAACCCCCAAATTATTTAATACCTATCAAAATTTTTCTATAAGTGTTTTTCCCTACAGAATGAGTTCATCTGGATAAAGAATAGCTTATTGTTAATTATTTCAAGGCATTGTTAATTTAACTGAGTATGCCTTCTATATTTCCCTTAAGGAAATCACTTTGGTAGATGAATAAAATGTTCTCAATTTCAAAAGCTAAGGCCTTTAAAATAAAGATTAACCAAAGTACACACTGATGTATTTACAGTTCTTAATTTATATACGAAGCCTAAATCAAACTTAAGTCATTACCCATGTGCCCTCCATGGGATGGAGGTCCCCTGGTTCCTCCACTTCCTCCTCTTCCTCCCCGAAGGCCTCTGGGAGGGCCTCTGCTTCTTGGAGGTGGAGGTGGTCCACGTCTACCACTTTCAAATGATGGTTTAGTGGCTTGTTCTACCTTGATGGCTTTTCCATCTAAGGACTAAATAATATCCATGGTTAATTAAAAATATTTAAAAGAGAACTTGCTGATCCACTATGCACTGACACTAGTATGTCCTTCAAAATGTTTTTACCTTTCTGTTTAGCATTCAAATTTTTAAGATATTATTTTAACTAAAACGTTAAGTAATCGGTAAAGTTGGTAAAATTTAACAAGGTGAAACAATTACCAACCTATTAAGATAAATAACCAAAAAGCAAAGCCGAAGTATAATAATACAAAGTATCATACATAACATTTAAAATTGAAGGATTTTTTTGTTAAGAATACACTGAGTACAAAAAGGTCCTTCTGAACAAGGCACTGTAGCAGGGTCATGGAAAGGTTTATACTCAAATTCAAGAGCAGCCCTACACCAGACTTGGGTAACAATGTGCTATTTTACATACTAGGAAACATTGTATCCTGCAGATACTCTTACCTTTCCATTCATGTCTCTGGCTGCATCCTTAGCATCTGCTGGGCTTTCAAAGGTGACAAAAGCAAATCCTCTAGATTTGTTGGTTTCACGATCTTTCATCAAGAGAACTAAAAAGTAGTTTTCAGGGGGAAAAAAGTGTTACTCTAGTTGAAAAGGAAAAACAAAAATTAATCTGTAAAAAAGAAAGCAAGCTCAGAACTTCTTAGAGGACAAAGCACATTATCATTTCATGCGATCAATGCAATCAAAGTCATCACAGCTCACCTTTTTAATTATAATAACCCTGTATACATTTTCAGGTAACTCACCTTCCACTATTCGTCCATATTTGCCAAATACTGCTTCAAGGGCTTTCTCATTGGTTTCTGTATTGAGGCCACCGATAAAGAGCTTTCCTGGGCGATCTGCCTCAACCATTTTTCCCCCCTGGTTAAGATCTGTTGGGGAAAAAAAGTTACCCTCCGTGAAAAAAAGTTCAAGTTTACCCAATGTTATGTATCATGCTTATTTTTTGTTTACTAAAATCATGAACACGGAAAGCAATTCTTAAGCCTCACCAGAAAACCTGTGTAATTAGTTTAGTGACAGCAGTTTAATAAACTGGCTTATAAAGCCAACTTAACTAATTCCTGCATCTTTAATCCACTTTGGCAGTCTTAAGTAACTGCAACACTTCAAAAATTGCATTTTACTTTAAACACTATATTTACTGCATTTTAAAGATTCAATTGTTGTTCTTTAGTTGTTCAGTCGTGTCCAACTCTCTCACGACCCCATGGACTGTATCCCACCCGGCTTCGCTGTTCATGGGATTTTCCAGGCAAGTATACTGGAGTGGGTAGCCATTCCCTTCTCCAGGGGATCTTCCCCACCTAGGGATCAAACCCTGGGTTGCGGGCTGATTCTTCACCGCTGAGCCACCAGGGAAGCCTTAAAAAATTCAATTATCCCATCCCAATTACCCTAGTGATTTTTAAAAACCTACTCAGTCAAGGTCACAGACCAAACGCAGGTCCCTCTGACCAATCCAAGAACTCTGGCTCCTTTCATTACGATTTCCTAATAAATCTAAGCAGCAATTTAAAGTTTTAACCAAGTTATGACTCTCCGTCAACAGCCCCTGCCCCGCTCACATTACCGACTTTTAAAAAGCGTCAATATTATCTCATACGAAATAACGGAATGTGGAAGCGCGCCCTGTAACCCAGTACTCAAAGGCTGCAGTGGAACCCAATTAAAACCCGTCATTAAAAACCGCGTGGAAAATACAAAATGGCGACACTTGGATTGAGCCCAGAACAACCTCCCCCGGTCAGGGAGTAACTTTTGCCACCAGCGGCGCTTCAGAAAATTCAAAGGGCTTCCTCTCCAAGGCCCGCCAATGAACAAGGACCCCGCGCAAAAGTGCACGTGCCCGCCCGAGGTCAGGGCCATCCCCACGCAGATATCGGCGGAGGAAGCGCGGTCCCTCCTCGTCTGCTCCGGTCTAACCTCCGCCACCCCCCACCCCTGCAGGAGAAACAGCCAAACTTTCCGGGGAGGCACATTACGAAGCGCCCCCTCCTCCCGCGTCGGTTTCCCGTCGACACTCCCAGCTTTGCCTAAATAGGTCGGCACCTCCGGGTTCTTAAAATGGCGCCCGCCACCCTCATCTCCAGGGAGATAATCCCAAATTGTAACGTGGCAAGAATGGACGCAAGATACAAAGTAACGAAAAGGACTCACGTACTGGAGAGGTGACGACGGTCTCAAGCTCCTGCGAGCTCGCCAACAGCGGCTTCCTAGCAGCTCGGCACGCGGGAGGGCAGCCGATCCTGAGAACGGAAGCTGTAAGGCGCTCGCACTACTGCGCAACGAGGGCGAACAAAGGAGACAGCAAACTTTATACGGCCCGGGAACGAGGCTCAAGGACCCGGATGGAGGCGGGGCTTAGATTTTGAAACGTGTAGGGAGGGGGAGCGGTTCCCAGTATCCCCACTGGCTGCCCCCGCCGTTAATCACTCTTCGCTCCTCCCTTTTTCCCGGGCCCTCGTCTCTTCGGCCGGCCCCAGTTTCTAACCGTTTTCCCAGCCCCCACCGGTGCTCCACAAACCCGCGTTTTTGCTTTCTTCTAAAATGGTTCACGGACTGCATATAATAAAGAATTCAAATTTTTTGCGTGTTCTAGTGGTCCCGGCAAGGTGCTAAACTTTACACCCATTAACTCATTTAATTCTCGAAACAACATGACGAGGGTAGAACTATGCCAGTTTTGCAGAAAGGAAAAACAAAAGAAGTTTAGATAATAAAATATATTTCCCCAAAATACCTTTAACAAGAATTTTTGGTGAATGGGGAAAATTCTGATAAATGTCAGGTGGGGGAAAAAACCTGTATTAAACAGCGGGGAGATAACCCATTTTAAAGAACAATTACTGAGCACCTACTAAATTGCAGGCAGGCTCTGGGCTTGGCCGTGAGAGTACAACCCAGAATAAGCAAGGCGAGGTCAACGCGCCTCATTGGTAAAGCTGCCAGATTTAGCAGGTGAAAATACAGAAAACCCCTTCAGGTTTGAATTTCGGATACCAAATACTTTTTTCAGTATAATAGCTCTCAATATGAAGTACTTATTAGCCGTTTATCTGAAATGCAAATTTAACTGGAGATTTCCTTTTTACCTGTCAATCCTACTCGCGGAGGGGATCACAAACGTTTTTGATTTGCTAATTTCTTTAAAAACTGAAGAAGAAATTTAAATACAATTAATAAATAAAACAATTGCATGCTGTGATTAGTGCTAGGGAGGAAGTAAACTCGGTGCTTTGATGGACAGTATTTGAGAGGCCAAATTCGATCTAACCCTCAGGGAAGGCCTACCTGAAGAAGTGACTTTGGAGGTCAGATCTGAGGAAGAAAAGAAACCCTCCATGGGTAAGCTGGAGGGTAGGGGAGGATCAGAAGCTCTTCAGAAAAAGAAGCACAAAGTATAGTGAAAGACCTTGCATGTTTCAAGGGACAAAAAGGGATCCAGGGTGACCAGAATTTAAGGGGCATTATATGAGGGAGCCAAAGCAGGCAGAACATTCAAACCCACTACAAGATTGCAGGGGGTAGGTGTGGAAGCAGGGACAACAATGGGGCTGTGCAAATGGACCAGGAAACACAAGACAGTGCCTTGAATTAGGGTTGTGGCAGGTGTATATGGCAAGCAGCATGGACAGGATTTGCTCATGAATCAGATGGAAAAGCATTGAGGTATAATTTGAAAAACAGGATAAGTCATTATGGATGAGTAAATATCTGGTATTAGTAAGGGGTGGCCATTTGCTAAAGCAGCTGCAAAGGAGCAAGTTTGGGGATGTGGGCGGAGATGGAGAAATCTGATGCTCAGAGTAAAGATCAGGGCTAAATTTGTTGCTTTAGAAATAGTAATAAAACTCATCAGAATGAATGATACCACCAAGAAGAGACTATAATGGGGAAAAGAAGTCCCCCAATCGCACAGTATTAAGTATTAAAAAATACATGTGGAGAGGAAGACACTGGAAGGAAATAGGCTAAAATGTTACCAGTTTATCTCACGGAGGGATAGAATTTGTGAACAGTTGTTACTTTTCTTCTACACAGTTACAGTTGCTCTGTCTGCCGTGGTGAATTATGGTTTATGCCAGGGAGGTGGTAGTAAATGATGCTCAACTCAGGTCATAGGTAAAAACCCCCAAGGAACTTTGGAACCAGCTCTGAGTTATTAACATTAACGGAGGGAATAGTGCTCAGTAGCATAAGAATATTTGTTGTTTTTTTCTTTTCTCAGCCAAATAATAACAAGCAAAGCAAAAGTCACGTCTACTTGTGTTCAGAATAAGTTATATATATTATTATCTCTGCCAATAGTTGGGAACTGGCCGGGTTGGCATAAAACACTTAAATGTATGGCTCAGGAAGCAGAGTCTGCACCTCCAGGCAGAACTAGGAGAGATCCCTCCCCTTGAGGCCAGCAGGCACTCTCTCTGTCTCAGATCCAGACAGAGGATGACAGGGCCTCTTCCAGTCTAGGGCAAAACAGGGCTGACTCTACCATAGATGGCTTTGTCCCCTTGGGTCTCAAGAAGGGAACAGATCACGCAGGTTTTGTGGTTGGTGCTCAGGAATATGGGGATGGGGGGTGGGGAGTGGAGTGCTCTAGACTAGGGTAGACAGCACTTCAAAGGACCGCAAGAGAGAGGAAGATGTGGTGGGGCATGTCTAGTTAAAGAATCTGTAAGAAAGGATCATTATGGCTGTAGCTTAGAATCTAGAGGTGAAACAGAGAGGACAAAGCAAGTAGGTGGAGAGGGAGGCAGAGGGTGTACTGATCTGATCAGAAGTGGAGGTAATCAGATTTCATCTTAGGAGATCACCATGGCTGTGCTGGGAAGGGAGGGGCAGGAAGCAGGGTGTTGCTGATGTAGTTCCAAGAGAGAAGGGATGTGGGCAGACTGAGGGTTAGCAACTCTGGTCCACAGGCAGTCTGGTAAGCAAGTCTCACACTGCCCCAAATGAATCTCTGAATCCCATCCTTCCCTCTCCTGGATCTTCTAGATTTTTCTCTTTACTTCTTTCTTCCTATTTACTCCTTTGGATTATCATTAAATGTAGTTATAGTTTTCTTAACTCTGATTTTTCCTTTGCCCCATTTGTTTCTCTCCAGATGTCATCTCAATGATTGATGGTCTGAGTCAAGTGATATTAAATTTGCCCCTATGTATCCCTGGAATATAATCAGTGCTAAATAAATATTGACTGAATGAATTACAGGGCTTCCCAGGTGGTACTAGTGGTAAAGAATCCACCTGCCAATGCAGAAGATATAAAAGACATGGGTTTGATCCCTGGGTAGGGAAGATCCTCTGGAGGAGGGCATGACAACCCATTCCAGCATTCTTGCCCGGAGAATCCCATGGACAGAGGAGCCTGGCAGGCTACAGTCCATAGGGTCGCAAAAAGTCGTACTGAAGCAACTTAGCACACACACATGAATGAACTACAAGCTGTTTTTATCCTCCGTGGTACTTAGTATGAGATGGGTGTATAGTAAGTATTTAATGAATACTGATGGCCTTGTCTCAAATCCCAATTCACCTGAAAAGGGCTCACTTTTTTTTTTTTTCACTGAACAAACAACAATAAAACAAAAACACTCTAAAGCTTCGAACCATTGGTTAAGAAATAACCTTCAGTCATCAAGCTAAGGGTCACTTTGTGATGAGTTAGTTAAAGGAAAGCTCTCCTGTAAGCCTTGCATTTTTACAGAAAGGGCAAATGTGAGGTCACTCTGCAGCCAGTTATGCCTGTTTTCCAAATTACAGAAAGATATCTTGCCACTTGTTCTAAAAATGTCTGTTATCTGGCATGAAACAAAGAGGAAGGGAGGGAAGAATTGTATGTGATTAAAAATTGGAAGGCTTTCCAAGACGCTTTCCAGAAGATAGCCTACTTTGCTACAACAAGCAAGGAAAAAAAACTTTGTAACCAGTGTACAGGTCTGATATAGAGTAACTGGAAGGATGAGTGAAGATACAATTCTATTGTATCTTTCTCTACAGTGGAGGAGATTATGACTTTTAACCAGGCTTCATACTTGAGCTTCCCTGGTGGCTCAAACAGTAAAGAATCTGCCTGTAATACAAGAGACCCTGGTTTGATCCCTGGGTCAGGAAGATCCCCTGGAGAAAGAAAAGGCAACCCACTGGTCCAGTATTCTTGCCTAGAAAGCTCCATGGTCAGAGGAGCCTGGTGGGCTACTGCCAAGAGTTGGACACAACTGAGCAACTAACACTTTCACCTTTCATACCCTCTTAAAAAGGAACTGAAGCAAACCATAAGAAATATCTCAAAATGGTGGGGGCTGGAAAGATGATTGCATTTTCAATAACTTGTGTCAAGGCAATTAGAGAGCCTTTGGAAGGGAGAAAGAAATCTAGATTTCTTAGGAGAACCACTGACCTAAATCCCCTACCCTGGCCAGACATCACAGTAACCATTTGTATGAGCTGTTTTACTACAGGAGGTCCTGGTAGGGAACATAGAACTGACAAGCCACCAGCAACCACAAGAATTCAGGAAAGGTCAAAAGGAGACGCCAGTCTATAAGTGCTACCAACCTTCCAGGATCCTTCTTGCTGAAATTCATCTTGGTTAAGGGATGCATTCACCACCAGGAAGGACCTGTGTCAGAATGATTGGCCAGAGACAACCCAGAAACTAATCCCATCACCATAAAACCCAAGACTGCAAGCCATGTGGCAAAGAAGTTCTCCTGGGCTCCCTTACCCTCCTGCTCTCCTTCCAGGCACCCCTTCCCAAGAAAACAGCATCTGTGTCTCCTCAGACAATTCCCGAGTGATAAACAAGAGCCCCCGCTTGGGCCCTTGAAGTGGTCCCCTTTCCTGCAATAGATTCATACCACACTTTTTGAAAGAAAGTGTTAGTCACTCAGTCATGTCCGACTCTTTTGCGACCCCATGGACTGTAGCCTGCCAGGCTCCTCTGTCCATGGATTTCTCCAAGCAAGAATACTGGAGTGGGTTGTCATTCCCTTCTCCAGGGGATCCTCCCAACCCAGACATCGAACCTGAGTCTCCTGCATTGCAGGTGGATTCCTTGCCGTCTGAGCCACCAGGGAAGACCACATTTTTTACTCCAAAATAAATTCCAAATAAATAAATAAATAAATTCCAGCTCCAAGGTTTAAATGTAAAATGTAGAACCACTGAAGTACTAGAGGAAAAATGGGTAGATACTTTTATAATCTTGTCAAGAGGAACATCCATCTGCTCATTCATTTAGCAAATATTTATTCAGTGCTTATTGTGCCTCAGCACTGCTTTGAGTATTGAGAATTCATCAGTGAACAAGAAGACAATAGTCTCTGACCACCTGCAGCTAATATTTTAGTGAGGAGGGCTAGACAATAAACAATAAATAAATAATGTGTGTTTGAAAATGAAAGATGCTATGAAAGAAATTCTTTGGCCTTGCCTTTCTTTGGGATTGGAATGAAAACTGACCTTTTCCAGTCCTGTGGCCAATGCTGAGTTTTCCAAATTTGCTGGCATATTGAGTGCAGCACTTTCACAGCATCATCTTTTAGGATTTGAAATAGCTCTGCTGGAATCCCATCACCTCTACTAGCTTTGTTTGTAGTGATACTTCCTAAGGCCCACTTGACTTAGCACTCCAGGATGTCTGGCTCTAGGTGAGTTATCACACCATCGTGGTTATCTGGGTCATTAAGATCTTTTTTGTACAATTCTTCTGTGTATTCTTGCCACCTCTTCTTAATGTCTTCTGCTTCTGTGAGGTCCATACCATTTCTGTCCTTTATTTTGCCCATCTTTGCATGAAATGTTCTTGAATAGACAGACTGTAAAAATATAATAAATATTATATATATATAACATATATATAAAACATATATATATAACACATATATATATATATATATTTGATTTTCAACAAAAGCGCAAAGGCAGTTTATACAGGGAAAGGATAGTCTTTTCACAAATGGTACAGGGAACACCTATATATTCTTTTTTTCTTTATTTTTATTTGCTTATTTAGCTTCACTGGGTCTTAGTTGCAGCACACAGGATCTTTAGTTGGAGCATGTGGGATCTAGTTCATTGTGGTTATTCAGGTCATTAAGATCTTTTTTGTATAGTTCTGTGTATTCTTGCCACCTCTTCTAAAGAAATAGAACAGAGTAAGCAGGGGAAGGGTGTCAGGAGTACAGGAATGAAAGGATACAAAATTAAAAGGGTGGATCTGAGTTGGCTTCAACCAAGAATGTGCCATTGAAGTAAAGATAAAGGAGGGAATAAGCCATCTGGGGGAAGAGCGTGCCAGAAAAACTGAAGCATATCTGCCCCCTTCTAAAAAGAGCAAAGGGACCAGTATAGATGAAACTGAGTGAACGAACACAAAAATAGCAGAGCATAAGGCTAAGGCCAGATCGTGGAGGGTTTTGTAGGCCATTGGTAGAGACTTTGCCTTTGTTGGGGAGGAAAAATCATTTTCCCTCTACTCTTCAAGGTTCTTGGTTGAGATGTCCCCGCCTCCCACTGTAATAAAAAGACATTAATAGGAGAAAAAGAAACAGAAGTTTAATAACATGCATACCTCCCATATACATGGAGGATAACCAGGAAAACTGAGTAATTCAGGAAATGACTCAAACCATCATTTTATTTCATTTTTTAATTGAAGTATAGTTGATGTCAATATTATATGTTACAAATGTACAATATAGTGATTCACAAGTTTTAAAGGTTATACTCCATTTATAGTTATTGTAAAATATTGGCTATATTTTTGTGTTGCACAGTATATCCTTGTAGTATTGTGGAATCTGGAGTCGCAAAACACACCTCGGAGGACACTCAAGACAGTGGAGTACAGTTTATTACACCAGCTGGTCCAAGGGGAATCAGTTCCCAACAAGGACCCTGATGTTTCTGAGAGGCCAGTTTTATAACCCCTGCCCCCACACCCCTCTATGTGACTAGTTACATGTTAGCAACTTCTTTATTGTAAAACTCAATCATGGACAACAATGATTATACATTAAGAAGGGATGTCTCCATGGTTAATCTAACAGGGGCAGCCTGACTCAACTACAGTCTCCGTTTGCCATCTGTAGGGAGGGATGTCTCCAGGAGACCTGGTTTTCATTAGCAACAGTTTCCTCACTCTTGGGCGGGTTCAGGCCCCGTTTACATCCTGTCTTTAAGATTGATGACAGGCTTCAAGATGGAGTCTCTCCTGCTTTTCTCACACTGGCCCAACAGTAGTATATTTTTTCAAAAGTTTGTATTTGAGTATAGTTGCTTTACAATGTTGTGTGTAGCTTATTTTGTGCACAATATTGGGTTGGCCCAAAAGTTCGTTGGAGTTTTTAAACTGAAAAATGGGTTTGTTCGGGTTTTTAAAGTAACTTTTTGGCTAACCCAATGGTTTGTCCCTTTTATCCTCTACCGCAATCTTGGCCCTCCCCCTTCCACTCAAGCCACCATTTTAAATACCTCGTCAGCTAAAACAGATGTTGTAAGAACCAGTTACCTAAGACTATCAAGCCAAGCACAGTAAACAAGAATATGATTGTGATGCAAATCGCAAGTATTCCACTCTCTATTGATAAGAGTTTCTAAAGATAAGATTATCCTTCGGTTTCTTCTGCATAGGGAGAAAGACACTTACAAATGGAGATTTTCCTTGTAAATGTAAATGTCTCTTACAAAAGGGTAACCTCTTCAAGATTTTCAAAACTTTTCCTGTGTCTGCTGTTTCTTCAAATTTATTTATTTTTGGCTGTGCTGGGTCTTTGCTGCTTGGGCTTAGTCTTCAGTTGCGGGCAGTGTGCAGACTTCTCACTGCTTCCCTCGTTGGGGAGCGCAGGCTTTAAGGCTCTCAGGCTTCAGTAGTTGCGCCACATGGGCTCTGTAGTTGCAGCTCCTGGGCTCTCAAACAGTCTCAATAGTTGTGGCACAGGAGCTCAGCTGCTCCCAGGCAAGTAGGATTCCAGCCTGGGGATTGAACCCATGTCTCCTGCATTGGCAGGCAGATTCATTACCACTGAGCCACTTGGGAAGCCCC
This sequence comes from Bubalus bubalis, assembly GCF_019923935.1. Classification (NCBI taxonomy): domain Eukaryota; kingdom Metazoa; phylum Chordata; class Mammalia; order Artiodactyla; family Bovidae; genus Bubalus; species Bubalus bubalis. The sequence continues at coordinate 122,003,169 of NC_059181.1, read as the reverse complement.
CTGCTGTTTCTTAGTAATCATCTCAATATAATCCTCATGGCAAAGAGGATTTTTGACTTGGATGTGCCCATTTCTGCTCCCCTTCACCTTTTTGTTTAGTCGCTCAGTCATGCCTGACTCTTGCAACCCCATGGACTGTAGCCTGCCAAGCTCCTCTGTCCACGGGATTCTCCAGGCAAGAATACTGGAGTGGGTTACCATTTTCTTCTCCAGGGATCTTCCTGACCCAGGGATTGAACCCAAGTCTCCTGTGTCTCCTGCGTTAGCAGGCAGAAGTTTTACAACTGAGCCACCAGGGATTAAAATCGAAAGCCACTGGAGGGCTTTGACCAGAGGAAGGACAGATTTGTCTTACCCCAGAACAGGATTACATTGCTGCTGTATGCAGCAGACAGTGTAGGGAGTGTCAACTGAGAAAAATGAACAACCTAAAAGTTGAGAATTTTGTTTTATTTGGTGGAATTTTTGAGGACTTGAGCCTCTCAGATCGCTCTGAGGAACTGCTCCAAAGAGGTAAGGGAGGAGCCAGGATATATAGTAGTTTTTGCAACAAAAACCCAGGTAGTTGGAACATCACAAGATTTTTTGTTGTTGTTCAGTCCCTAAGTCATGTCCCTCCGACTTTGCAACCCCATGGACTGCAGCACACCAGGCTTCCCTGTCCTTCACTATCTCCTGGAACTTGCTCAAACTCATGCCCATTGAGTTGGTGATGCCGTCCAACCATCCCATCTTCTCTCACCCCCTTCTCCTCTTGCCCTCAATCTTTCCCAGCCTCAGGGTCTTTTTTCCAATGAGTCGGCTCTTTGTATCAGGTGGCCAAAGTACTGGAGCTTCAACTTCAGTAATCACAAGATTACTGTTAATTAAAAGAAAACCAGACATCTCAAGTTAATGAATCTAGTGCTTTTTCTTTGTATGGGAAGATACAAGAGTCTGGACTCATTGAAATCATTCTTTTACTATGCGCCTTAACTATCCAGGGCTGGCACCCCATTCTTTCCCATCCTGAGTCCCCCAGGGTGCACATTTGGGGGCTCCCTCCAGTCTTACCCTTGCACAGTGGCAGTGGCTGATGCCTTGATGATCACAGCATCTTTTGTTTGATAATAAGGCAGGCAATATTTTTCTTTCATGGGAGCAGGGCTGAGAGCAGGGAGACCTAGTGAAAGCTACTGTAATAAGGCCTTGCGTGCTGGGACAGCATTGCTGCTGGTGGTGGGGAGAAGTTGTCTGATTCTGGATATATTTTGAAGGTAGACCTAAAGGACTTCCTGACATGAAACCCAGACAGCACGAATGAAAACACTGATTCACTTAACTATAAGAGCATTCGTTCATTCTCAAATTGCTTGGATGGTTCACTCATTCTTTTTTTTCAAACTGCAAACTAACTTTGTTCAACCATGGTTCTCAACAGCCTTTGATATTTTCATAACTTTATTAAAATTTAAAAAGCTAAGGGGGCTTCCCTGGTGGTCCAGTGGTTAAGACTCTGGACTTCCACTTTAGGGGGCAAAAGTTAAATTCCTGGTCAGGAGAACTAAGATCCCACTAGCCAAGTGGTTTAAAAAAACAAAAACTAAATGTATACATGAAAAAATAACTGAGAATAAGGAACTCTATCAGCTTTATTAGCTGCAGTAAATCAATATTTGTAATTATATATTATAAATTAGAAATTGGGCATCCCTGGTGGCTCAGTAGTCAAGAATCCACATGACAATGCAGGAGACAGGGGTTCGATCCCTGGGTCAGGAAGATCCTCTGGAAGAGGGAATGGCAACCCACTCTAGTATTCTTGCTTAGGGAATGCCATGGACAGAGGAGCCTGACGAGCTCCAGTCCATGGGGTCACAAAAAAGTCGGAAACAACTGAGCAACTAAATAACAACAAATTAGAAATTACATGTAACATAATTGTAACAAAAACTTTCATTTTGAAAAATATTTTCTTCAAGAATTTTCCAGTCTATCTTTAAATATTACAGTTTCTTCAGTCTCATTGACATATGCTCTTGTTTTTTCATTCTCTTCTCACCCCTTAAGTAATCTCATCCATTCCCAGGAAGCCCACTACAGTAATATCTCTGTGGTCTCAAGGGTTTTTTGTTTGTTTGTTTGCTTTCTAGGGGGCACCAGGAGGCTTTCAGGGGTCTTAGTTCCCTGATCAAGGATCCAACCTGGGTCTCTGGCAGTGGAGTGCAGAGTCCTAACCACTTAGCCACTAAGGAACTCTCTGCCTCAGCATTTATATTTCTGTGGCAAATCTCTCTGTTTGGCTCCTCAACCTGAATGTTCAGCTTCCTGAGTGACATTACTACTCAGATACCTCCAATTAATTAACTCATTCTCTTGCCAAATATTCACAGGGTACATACTCTCTGTTGATCACTATGGTAGGAAACTGGTACACAGTGGTGACTAAAATGTACTTGGTCCCCACCCTCATGAAGTTTACATTCTATTACATTCTAGCTGGGGAGGAGGTTGTGAGAAAAACAAGAAAACAAACAGTAAGTAGTGAAAACCTCTGTGAATCAGCTGCAGCAAGAGAGATCTTTCTTTTTTTTTTTTAATGTGTGTGCCATGGGAGGAGACTTGCAATAGCCAGAGGAGATCTCTCTGGGGGTAGTGTCATGTAGGCTGAGAGTTTAAGGATGAGAAGCAACCACCCATGGGAAGAACATTCTAGATTGTTGTAGCAGCATGTGCAAAGGCCCTGCTGAGGAAAAGAATGAGATGTATATGAAGCACTTAAAGGAAGTCACTATGGTGATTTAGGGCAAACAATGACAGTTAATCCAGTTGGAAGGTTAGGACAGCATCAGATCACCTAGGATCCTGTAAGTCATAGTGAGTATTTGTGGAGTGTATGCTAAGAACGATGGGAGCCCCTGGAGAGCTTCAGTCTGGGAGAAGCACTGGAGCTGACTGCTAGTTTGAAAGATAACTCTGGCAGCTCCATGGAGAATGAGCTTCATTGGCAAGCGTGGAAGCTGGTAAAGGAGTTTAAGGCTGCATGAGCTCGGATGTTGCATGGATTAGGGGTTGTGGACAGGATGAAAAGTGGAGAGATCAGAAAGATAGTTGGAGCAATTTGCTGGTTGTCCAGTGCTTAATGTACCCCTGATCAGAGAATTAAGATTCCCCCATGCCCTGTGATGTGGCCTATACACATATATACATACATATATATGTATATGTATATATATGATAGCTGGGAAGTTGAAACAGTGCAGAATAGTCTACCTAAGAACTAACCCCTGGTGCTAGAATGCCTGGTTCGAAGCCTGGCTCTCCCACTTTTTAGTTGCATGCGTGCATGCTAAGTCATTTCAGTTGTGTCAGACTCTTTGTGATCCTATGGACTTTGGCCCACCAGGCTTCTGTCCATGGAATTTTCCAGGCAAGAATACTGCAGTGGGTTGCCATTGCTTTCTCCAGAGGATCTTCCCAACCCAGGGATCGAACCTGCAGGATGGATTCAGGCAAATCCGTAATTTCTCTGCACCTCACTCAGTGTGTGCATCTACAAAATGATGATAATAATGGTACTTATAGGAAGTGTCAGGATGAAATGAGTTAATATACACAGCATGTTTACCACATTTTCTAAAGTACAGTAAGCACAATTGATATTGTGTGTTAACTATTAATTTTGATGACGCACTGCGACTGAGGGAGAAATCAATGGTGGTGTCAGGCTTCCAGCTTGAGCTACTGTTTGTCTCCTTGAGTCATTAGAGTGGCAAAACCTTGGTCTTGAGTAAAACTGATAATTTATGTTCTCCATGGCTACTGGAAAAAGTCACATAATTGGGCAGGTTGGGCCTATTGTAAAATTCATGATCACAGACCCCAAATGAGACTTCAGTATTGCCTAGTAATTTTATTACATATTTTTGGTCAATCCACTCACCTGCCTTCTGCAACCATTTTTTACAACCTTCCCCACTCTTCTCTAACCTCCTACCCCAGCACCACCTCCTACTTGCCCTCATACATTCAATACTTGACCACAACTCTCATTTCACAGAGAAAATAGAAGCCATTAGATAGGAACTCCCTCATCTTCTGCTGGCCAAATACACGTATCTACCCATCTCCTCACCCACCCTGTCTTCCTTGCCTCCTGCTACATAGGATAGTGGTTCCCAAAGTGTAGTTAATCCCCCAGAACAGAGCAACAGAATCAACACTGTCTGGGAACTTGTTAGAAATGCACATTTGCAGATCCCACCTCCAAACCTACAGAATCACAAACTCTGGTGGAGGAGGGGGCAGTGATCAGTTTTAAGACGCTCTCCAGGGAATTCTGTTTTATTTATTTACCTTTGTTTTGTTTCTCTTTTGCTCTTGTTGTTGCCAGGGAATTCTGAGGCTCAATCCAGTTAGAGAACCAATGCAATAGAAGAATGATGCCTCTTTTCACGTAAGGCCATTCCTTCTATTTCTTCTTGGGATAATGTCCTCCTCTGCTCTCCTGGGAATGTTATGTCATTAATTGTCTCTTTTTCATCATGTATATGCAACCTCTCCTTCTCAACTGGAACTTTCTCATGCACATGAAAGCATGCTCTGGGATGTCCCTGGCAGTCCAGCAGTTAGGACTCAGTGGTTCCACTGCAGGGGGCAGGGGTTTGATCCCTGGTTGGGGAACTAAGATCCCACATGCCTCACAGCAGGGCCCCGCAAAATGCCCTAACACAACATTGTAAATCAACGATACTCCAATAAAAATGAATTAAAAACAAACAAACAAAAAAAACCCCAAAAACATACTCTTGCCTTTCTCATATACAAAACTCTCTCTTCCAATCTTTCACCCCCTTCTAGCTACCAGGGGATAGTTTACTCCCTCCCCAGCCAAATATCTTGAAAGAGTTGCTGCAGGTGTGGGATAAGGGGTAGTCAGTAGTCTTAGGAGTCTCCCACTGCTGATGGGAGGGAAAATTGGTGCAGTCATTTGGGAGGGAGGGCAGTTTGGTATTGCAATTGTGTCTATTGAAATTTAAATGAGCATACTCTTCCTTTTGCCTTCTTTGACAAAGTCAGTGTATTTAAGCAGTGTTTTGCAGAATTGCGAGTGACTTGGGGGAAAAAATAAAAGCACTTAAAAGACTATCAGTAGAAGAATGTCAAATAAATTATAATATAGTATGTGATATCTGTGGTGCATTTATTTAAAAAATGAAGTAGTTCATTCCATATATCATATTATACTATATAATATATGTATTGATATAAATGGGCTTCCCAGGTGTCGGAGAAGGCGATGGCACCCCACTCCAGTACTCTTGCCTGGAAAATCCCATGGATGGAGGAGCCTGGTAGGCTGCAGTCCATGGGGTCGCTAGGAGTTGGACACGACTGAGCGACTTCACTTTCTCTTTTCACTTTCATGCATTGGAGAAGGAAATGGCAACCCACTCCAGTGTTCTTGCCTAGAGAATCCCAGGGACGGGGGAGCCTGGTGGGCTGCCATCTCTGGGGTCACACAGAGTCGGACACGACTGAAGTGACATAGCTTAGCATAGCATTATTATTATTTTGCCTTTTTATACAGTTCATGGGGTTCTCACAACAAGAATATTGGAGTGGTTTGCCATTCCCTCCTCCAGTGGGCCATGTTTTGTGAGACCTCTTCACTATGACCTGTCCATCTTCAGTGTCTCATAGCTTCATTGGATTACACAAGCCCATTCCCCATGACAAGGCAGTGATCCATGAAGAGGGATGCAAACAGCTGACTCATTGGAAAAGACCTGATGCTGGCAAAGATTGAAGGCAGAAGGAAAAGAGGGCGACAGAGAATGAGATGGTTGGATGGCATCACCAATTCAATAGACATGAACTTAGGCAAACTCTGAGAGATGGTAAGGGACAGGGAGGCCTGGTGTGTTGCAGTCCGTGAGGTCACAAAGAGTCAGACACAACTTGGCAATTGAACAACAACTATGTTAAATTATGCTGTTACCTATAACAGTAATATATTAATATATAGAAAAAAGCCAGGAAGGACATACCAAACAAATAACTATGGTTACCTCTGAAAGATGGAGAAGAAAACCAGGATTGGTGGCAGTGATCAAAGAGGAGTTTAGTCTTGTTTGTAATGTTTTAATTTTTTTAAAAGGAAAATATATTTATATATTATTTATTTAATTAAAAATCAAGTAAAAGAAAGAGTTGTCAAAAAAGAGTTATCTATACCAACTACTCCATTTTATCACCTCTCACTCAATTCTCAACCCACTCCAATCTGGCTTTTATCCAGATCATTTCCCTGAAATAGCTCTCTTTCATGTTGCCAATGACATCTGTGTCACCACATCAAAAAGATAAAGATGTTTTCTGCTCTTTTACTTGGCCTTTTTTTTTTCTTCTTGGCCACTTTCTCCTTGAAGTACTCTCTTCCTTTTACTTCTAAGCTGTTTTATATTTAACGTTCTGGTTTTCCACCTACCTCTCTGCTTGCTCTTTTTCTAACAACCCTGCACCTTATCCTTCTCTACTAGCCCACAAATTCGTTGAGTTTTTTTAAAGACTTGCCCTAGATCATCTTCTTTTCTCATTCAGTACTCTCCCAAATGTGTGCCTGTGCTCCGCAACAAGAGAACCCAACACAGTGAGAATCTCTTGCCACAACTGGAGAAAGCCCGCCTGCAGCAATGAAGACCCAGTGCAGTCAAAAATAAAGAAGTAAATAAACCACAAAGAGATATCATCTCACACCGTTGCAATGGTTATTATCAAAAAGAACAGAAATAACAAACGTTAGCAAGGATGTAGAAAAAAGCATGCAGTGTTGGTGGGAATGTAATTTGGTACAAAGGAAAAGGAAAGTGAAGTCACTCAGTTGTGTCTGACTCTTTGCAACCCCATGGACTGTAGACTACCAGGCTCCTCCATCCATGGGATTTTCCAGGCAAGAGTACTGGAGTAGGTAGCCTTTCCTTTCTCCAGTGGATCTTCCCAACCCAGGGATCAAACCCAGGTCTCCCTCATTGATTGTGGATTCTTTACCAGCTAAGCCACCAGGGAAGCACAAGAATGCTGGAGTGGGTAGCCTATCCCTTCTCCAGCAGATATTCCTGACCCAGGAATCGAACCAGGATCTCCTACATTACAGGCGGATGCTTTACCAACTCAGCTATGAGGGAAGGAAAGAAATTGGTACAGCCAGTATGGAAAACAGGCTTTGCAGGTGGCTCAGCAGTAAAGAATCCACCTGCAATGCAGGAGATGCAGGTTCGATCCTTGGGTCAGGAAGGTCTCCTGGAGAAGGAAATGGCTACCCACTCCAGTATTCTTGCCTGGAGAATCCCCGTGGACAGAGGAGCCTGGCGGGCTACAGTCCATAGGGTTGCAAAGAGTTAGACACGACTGAACAACTAAACGGAGAAGGCAATGGCACACCACTCGTACTCTTGCCTGGAAAACCCCATGGATGAAGGAGCCTGGTAGGCTGCAGTCCATGGGATCGCTGAGGGTCGGACACGACTGAGCGACTTCACTTTCACTTTTCACTTTCATGCATTGGAGAAGGAAATGGCAACCCACTCCAGTGTTCTTGCCTGGAGAATCCCAGGGACAGGGGAGCCTGGTGGGCTGCCATCTCTGGGGTCGCACAGAGTCGGACACGACTGAAGCGACTTAGCAGCAGAACAACTAAACAACGACAACAACTATGTAAAACAATATGGAGGGTCCTCAAAAAATTAAAAATAGAACTACAATATGATTCAGTCATTGTACTTCTAGGTATTTATCTAAAGAAAATGAAAACAGTAACTGGAAAAGATACGTTGCCCCTTCCCCCACATCCTTTGCAACATTATTTACAATGGCCAAGATACAGGAAAGCAACTTAAGTGTTCATCATGGCTGGATGAATGGATAAAGAAAATGTGGTAGACAGATAGATGCACAGTCATGCATGCAACACACAAATGGAATATTGTTCAGCCACAAAAAGAAGGAAATCTTGCCATTTGTGACAATATGGATAGACCTGAGGGAGATATTCTAAGTGAGGTGAGGCAGACAAAGAAAGATAAATACCATATGCTGCCATCTATATGTGGAATCTAAACAAAACAAAAGAACAAAAACTGAGCTCATGGGTATAGAGAAGAGATTGGTGGATGCCAGAGGTGGAGGATTGGGGTAAAATAGGTGAAGGGAGCGAAAAGGTACAAACTTCCAGCTATAAAATAAGTCCCATGGGGTGTAGTGTTTATAACACAGTGACTATAGTTAATAACACTGTATTGCATATTTGAAACTTGCTAAGAGAGTAAATCCTAAAAGTTTCATCACAAAGATGAAGTATGTATAGTGATAGAAGCTAAATTAGACTTTATTGCGCCAATCATTTCTCAATGATCCACGTAATAAAGGGATATAGTGTACCCTTTGGATAATAAATTAATATTGGTGCAGAAATATGACTCGCAGAAACTCAGCAGTATCAAGGAAAAAAAGGAAAACTCTCCGTTCTCACCATATCATAGAATATATAAACTATACGAATAATTACTTGAATGGAAAACTCAATCCTCAAAGTTTTTTTTTTTTTTAATCCTCAAAGTTTTAAACCTGTGAAATCAAGCTATTTTAATGTCTGCCTTGCTGTATGAAAGTCGTAGGTGTGGCTAGAAGGAGAAGACCCAGAGTCAACAACTGAGTAATGGGGGAGACAGAACTATAATACAGTGTGAAAGTGACAAATGGCAAAAACGCATAGGGTGTAGTGGGAGCACATATAAAGGACACTTAATCCAACTCTGTGGTGTATCCGTGGGGAGGGAGTGGTATGTATGTGGAGTAGGGGGGCGGGTTGTGAGGGAAGATTTGCTAGGAAAGGTAACTTTCCAATAAATATACAAACAAGATTTCAGCCAAGCAAAATGTGGAAGAGGGGGTGGCAGGATCAGCAGAGCCTACTAGATGAAGAAACAGCAAGGATCAATTTGTTCAGAAGCTAGAGAGAATGGCCTTTTCATGTAACTGAAAGTAGCTTTTTGGAGCAGAATCAGAGAGTGGCCTGACTGTGGGAGTGAAATTCCCATCCTTCCCCCCCCCCACCCCCCGCCCTCCGCCCTCCTTCCCTGCACTAAATTTTGATGCTGGAGCATGTACGTATGTGGGGGTGAAGGGTTAGGTCATGCATGTCTTCCTGAGCAAAGGCAAAGAATTTGTACTTAATTCTTAGGGTAATGAAGAGCTAGGAGAAGATTTTTTTTTTCCACTTTTTATTCTGAGATAATTTTAGATTTACTAAAGTGTTGCAAAAATAGTACAAAAAGGTGTCATATACGTATTCACTGAGCTTCTTTTAACATGAACCTCTTACATAACCATGGTAGAATAATCAAACTAAGAAATCAAGATTGGTACAATACTATTAATATTAACTACACCAGTTTTCCCACTAATGTCCTTGTGTGTGTGTGTGTGTGTGTGTGTGTGTGCGCGCGCGCGCGCCGGCAGCAGGATCCAATCTGGGACCCCATATTGCATTAATTTGCTCAGTAAGGGATTCTAATTATATATATTTATTTATTTTTTTACTGTGCTGGGTCTTTGCTGTGCTGGGTCTTTGTTGCTCTGCGGGCTTGTCTCTAGTTGCAGTGAGTGGGGGCTACTCTATAGCTGTGGTGTGCGGGCTTCTCATCACGGAGGCTTCTCTAGTTCAGAGTACGGCCTCTAGGGCGCACAGGCTTCAGTAGCTGCGGCGCGTAGGCTCAGTCGCCGTGGTTCCCTCCAGTGCACAGACTCTGCCATAGTTGTGGCGCACGGGCTTAGTTGCTGGGCGGTTATGTGGGTTCTTCCCGGATCCAGGATTGAACCTGTGTCTCCTGCATGGGCAAGCAGTTTACCACTGAGCCACCAGGGAAGCCCCAGTAAATGATTTTAAAGAGGAGTGTGACATGATCACATTGGCACTATCAGTTTTGAGAGAAACATATTTAGACTGTGGGCAATGGGGAAGGAAAAAGTGAGCCCAAGTGGGAAGCCCAAGGAATAAGCTAATCTGCCCCTATCTATAGGAGAAGGCAATGGCACCCCACTCCAGTACTCTTGCCTGGAAAATCCCATGGATGGAGGAGCCTGGTAGGCTGCAGTCCATGGGGTCGCTAAGAGTCGGACACGACTGAGCGACTTCACTTTCACCCTTCACTTTCATGCATTGGAGAAGGAAATGGCAACCCACTCCAGTGTTCTTGCCTGGAGAATCCCAGGGACCGGGGGAGCCTGATGGGCTGCCGTCGCTGGGGTCGCACAGAGTTGGACACGACTGAAGTGACTTAGCAGCAGCAGCAGCAGCAGCCCCTACCTATGAAACATGTGGTGTAGTTTCTGGGGCTGACACACTGACCTACCATGGCAGGTTAGTTCTCTTTTTGATGTTCCAATATGCTGATTTAGAAACATGGCTTAAATAGAGTATGATTCTGCTGGATCCCAGTATTCCTTTGTTCTACTCAATTTTGGTATGGGCACGTTGAAGTGAACTGGAAAGAGGATGGGGATTGTAGCTTGGATACCTTTAACTCCACATGGTTAGAAACATGGGGAAAAAATAACTATTAAAACCTAATAGTTGCATTGGTCTGTTTTATACATTTTCACTAATGTGTCCTGAAGCATCTGCTTTTGTGAAGTGCCATTCCTTGTGTTTCTCTCCCTTTACAGTGTTGTCTGAGTGACACTGCATTTCACAAATCCCATGGTTAAATCTATGTGCCTTTGTCAAAGATAGCTCCTAACCTGGTATTTCGGAGAAGTCAATGGCACCCCACTCCAGTACTCTTGCTTGGAAAATCCCATGGATGGAGGAGCCTGGTAGGCTGCAGTTCATGGGGTCGCTAAGAGTTGGACACAACTGAGCGACTTCCCTTTCACTTTTCACTTTCATGCATTGGAGAAGGAAATGGCAACCCACTCCAGTGTTCTTGCCTGGAGAATCCCAGGGACGGGGGGCCTGGTAGGCTGCCGTCTATGGGGTCGCACAGAGTCGGACACGACTGAAGCGACTTAGCAGCAGCAACCTGATATTATATGCTTTGCTTAATCCTTTACCCACCCCACTCCAGTACTCTTGCCTGGAAAATCCCATGGATGGAGGAGCCTGGTAGGCTGCAGTTCATGGGGTCGCTAAGAGTCGGAAACGACTGAGCGACTTCACTTTCACTTTTCACTTTCATGCATTGGAGAAGGAAATGGCAACCCACTCCAGTGTTCTTGCCTGGAGAATCCCAGGGACGGGAGAGCCTGATGGGCTGCCGTCTATGGGGTTGAACAGAGTCGGACACAACTGAAGTGACTTAGCAGCAGCAATCCTTTACCTGCTTGTTTCCAGACCATTCTTAGTTAATGTAGCTGGAAATGTAACAGCTACATTATAAAATGAGTTTATTTCTTTTTTTTTATTACCAAACATTTTTCACTCCCTTTTAAAACATTTCTTTATTTTTGGCAATGCCACAAGGTTTGCAGGATGTTAGTTCTCCAACCAAAGATTGAACTTGGGGACCCTGCAGTGAAAGCATGGAGTTCCAATTACTGGACCATCAGAGAATTCCTTCACTTTCTTTTAATTCCATTAATTTAAGAACTATATTAGATATCAGGAGACCTGTTTTCCAGCCTTGACTTGGTCATCGATTATCTGTGTGACCTTGGACAAGCAAATTAACTTCTCTTGGTCTCAGTTACTTCACATTAAATAAATACCCTGCCTACCTCTTAATCACTTGAAGTAATGGATGGGCACAAACTTTGCAAACTCTACTGCTGCATAAATAAAGGGGGTATTATCCTTCTTATCTATACTTACTTTTGTCTGTCCTTTGATTGCATCCTCTTTTGATTTCCAAATGAGGTAAAACACAAAATGTCTGTGACAGTGTAAGTGAGTTCATGTATTAATTCATTTTTTCATTTATTCTGAATTACAAAGGGCCCAGACGTGCACTATGGATTTGAAGATAAGAAATGGATCCTGTGCTTAAGAAGCTTACTCTCAGTATAGGGAGAGAGACAAGTAAGCACATACAATTAGTACAGTGCTCATGCTCTACTTTTCTACCAACATTCATCATGGCTCAGGAGAGAGAACCCATGTCTTCCTGGAGTTTGGAGCATAGTCTACATTAAGAAACTAATTTCTTTGAAATGGAAAGATACCCCATGCTCTTGGATTAGAAGAATTAATATCCTTAAAATGGGCATACTATCCAGAGCAATCTAGAGATTTAATTAACCCCTATCAAATTATCCATGGCATTTTCCCACAGAACGAATAATCCTAAAAATGCTGTGGAATCATAAAAGACCCAGAACTGTCAAAGCAATACTGAGGAAAAAGAATAAAGCAAGCAACATAACCCTCCCAGACGTCAGATAAATCTACAGTTATCAAAAGAGTGTGGTGTTAGCACAAAAAACATACAGATAGATCAAGGGAACAGAATAGAGAGCCCAGAAGTGAACTCACACACCTATGGTCAATTAATCTTTGACAGAGGAAGCAAAAATATACAAAGGAGAAAAGACAGTCTCTCCAATAAGTGGTGCTGTGAAAACTGCACAGATAAAAGAATAATTGTAGAACATTCTCTAACACCATATACAAAAATAAACTCAAAATGGATTAGAGACTTAAATATAAGACATGACACCATAAAACACCTAGAAGAGAATACAAGCAAAATATTCTCTGGCATAAATTGTACCAATGTTTTCTTAGGTCAGTCTCCCAATGCAATTGAGTGAAGAGGCAGAATACAAATTCCTCGAGTCTCTACAGTACAGAGAATATGCAGAAGGCTGGGGCTGGTGATGATCACACACTGATAACACCAGGAGGGCTATGTCTTGTTGCAGAGAATGGGGACATAGCTTTCTGTGATGCTTCACTTCTTGAGGTTAAGAGACAGTGTGGCAGGGAGCTTTAATGGAAAACCTTGATGGCACTACTGGAGTTGTAGAGGGTGAGGATGGTAATCTGCTGACCACTGCTCTTTCCTGCTTCTCAGAATCTCTCTGGAGAGTGAGCAGAGGGGCAGGGGCAGGCATCCTGTAGAGGACCTGGGGGGCACCCCTCCTCCAGGCAGTGCCCAGAACCCCACCCCCCTGGGTTAGCAGAATCCGCAGGCACTTGGCGGGCTGCCCAGTCCTACAGCAGTTCCGGCCTGCTGGGTTATCCTGTTTTCCAAATCTTTACAGGGGCTTCTCCAGTTTTCTTGGTCAAGTTTAATCCTTTTACTAACAACATGACTAATTCTGATCATTAGTACATTTTCTCCATTCATTTCCCCAACAACCTTTCCTACCTCTTGGGTCCAGGAGTTACCTCGCTAAAATTTATACCAGCTTCTGCTATTGGCCAGTTAGCTGCCTTTGTTTGGTCTTGAATCGCCCCTGCCAATCTGCAGAAGATGCAGAACTCTTGGAGAGAGGGAACTTGCACAGAAATGCCCTTGGCCAGGGACACACATCTTAACATAACAAATGACCTCTGTTCTCCAAAACTCTTGAGACACAAGGAGGGAAAATAATACGCTCTTCTATTTTTGTCCTATGATGCCTACAATACTTCCCCTGGTGGCTCAGCAGTAGAGTCCACCTCCAATCCAGGAGACTTGAAGGAGATGCAGGTTCAATCCCTGGGTTGGGAAGATCTGCTGGAATGGGAAATGGCAACCCACTCCAGTATTCTTGCCTGAAAAATCCCATGAACAGAAGAGCTTGGCGGGCTACAGTCTATGGAGTTACAAAGAGTCAGACAAGATTGAGCATGCACCTACAATACTCTCTAGGTGCAAATACAGACACTTTGCATTAAAAGACAGAAGAAGGAGCAGAAGGTAAGGATTCTGACAGAGGCTGCAAAATAAGATCCCTGCCCTAAGAGAAAGAAAACTTTCTTTCAGAATCTAAGAGCAACCCCCTTCCTTCTACTCTCTCTTCTTCAGTTTCCCTCCCTTTTTCCTCCTTCCCCAGACTTGTGCTGTCCAACAGCAATATAATTAGAGCCCCATATATAATCTTAAATGTTCTAGTAGCCACACTTAAAAAAATGAAGAAATGGATAAATTCGGAGTTTGAGATTAACAGATGCACATTATTATTATAAAGTAAACACAAGGACATACTGTATAGCACAGGGAACTATATTTAATATCTTGTAATAACCTATAATGGAAACAACTCTGAAAAAGAATAGATATATACACATATATAACTGAATCCCTGTGCTGTACACTTGAAACTAATACAACATTGTAAATCAACTATAGTTCAATAAAAAATTAAGTCACAAAAAAGAAACAGATGGAGTTAATTTTAATGTTTTATTTAATGCAATATTTCCCTGGTGGCTCAGACAGTAAAGAATCTGCCTGCAATGCGGGAGACCTGGGTTCGATCCCTGGGTTGGGAAGACCCCCTGGAGAAGAAAATGGCTACCCACTCCAGTATTTTGGCCTGGAGAATTCCATGGACAGAGGAGCCTGGTAGGCTACAGTCCATGGGGTTGCAAAGAGTCGGACATGACTGAGCGACTTTCACCCTAAATATTATCATTTCAACATGTAATCAATATGAAGTTGGGGAGGTTTTGCATTCTTTTTATCATGCAAAGTCTTTGAAGCCTGGTGTGCAATATACCATTGCAAGGCAAACCATCCAGCATCACCATAATCCAACTCTATGCCCCAACCACTGATGCCAAAGAAGTTTAAGTTGAACAGTTCTGTGAAGACCTACCACATCTTCTAGAACCAGCACCAAAAAAGATGTCCTTTTCATCACAGGGGACTGGAATGCAAAAGTACGAAGTCAAGAGATACCCAGAATGATAGGCAAGTTTGGTCTTGGAGTACAAAATGAAGCAGGGCAAAGGCTAACAGAGTTTTGTCAAGAGAACGCACTGGTCATAGCAAACACCCTTTTCCAACAACCCAAGAGATCATTACACATGGACATCACCAGGTGGTCAGTAGTGAAATCAGATTATGTTCTTTGCAGCCAAAGATGGAGAAGCTCTATACAGTGAGCAAAAACAAGACCTGGGGCTGACTGTGGCTCAATCATCAGCTACTTATTGCAAAATTCAGGCTTAAATGGAACAAAGTAGGGAAAACCACTAGGCCTTTCAGGTATGACCTAAATCAAATCCCGTATGATTATACTGTGGAGGTGATGAATAGATTCAAGGGATTAGATCTGGTAAATAGAGTGCCTGAAGAACGACAGATGGAGGTTTGTAACACTGTACAGGAGACAGTAACCGGAGCTAACCCAAAGAAAAATAAATGTAAGAAGGCAAACTGATTGTCTGAGGAGGCTTTGCAAATAGCTGAGGAAAGAAGAAAAGGGAAAGGCAAGGGAGAAAAGTAAAGATATACCCAACTGAATGCAGAGTTCCAGAGAATAGCAAGGAGAGATAAAAGGGCCTTCTTCAATGAACAATGCAAAGTAGAGAAAAACAATAGAATAGGAAAGTCTAGAGATCTCTTCAAGAAAACTGGGGCTATCAAGAGAACATTTCATGCAAGGATGGGCATGATAAAGGACAGAAATGGTAAGGACCTAACAGAAACAGAAGAGATGATAAGAATACACAGAAGAACTATACAGAAAAGGTCTTAATGACCCGAAAAACAATGAAGGTGTGGTCACTGATCTAGAGCCAGACATACTGGGGTGTGAAGTCAAGTGGGCTTTAGGAAGCGTTATTACAAACAAAGCTAGTGGAGGTGATGGAATTTCAGCTGAGCTACTTTAAATCCTAAAAAACGATGCTGTTAAGGTGCTGCATTCAATATGTCAGCAAATTTGGAAAACTCGACAGTGACTACAGGACTGGAAAAGGTCAGTTTTCAAACCAATCTCAAAGAAGGGTGATGCTAAAAAATATTCAAACTATCGTACAATTGCGCTCATTTCACATATTAGCAAGGTTATGCTCAAAATCCTTCAAGTTAGGTTTCAGCAGTATGTGAACCAAGAACTTCCAGATGTACAAGCTAGGTTTAGAAAAGGCAGAGGAACCAGAGATCAAATTGCCTACATTTGTTGGATCATGGAGAAAGCAAGAGAATTCCAGAAAAACACCTACTTCTGCTTCATTAACTATGATAAAGCTTTTGAATGTGTGGATCACAACAAATTGTGGAAAATTCTTAAAGAGATGGGAGAAGCAGACCGCCTTACCTGTCTCCTGAGAAGCCTGTATGAGGGTCAAGAAGCAATATTTAGAACCAGACATGGACCAATGGATTGGTTCAAAGTTGGGAAAGGAGTATCAAGGCTGTATATTATCACCCTGCTTATTTAACTTATATGCAGGGTACATCATGAGAAATGCTGGGCTGGAAGAAGCACAAGCTGGAATCAAGATTGCCCTGAGAAATATCAATAACCTCCGATATACAGATAACACTCTGGTGGCAGAAAGTGAAGAGGAACTAAAGAACCTCTTGATGAGGGTGAAAGAGGAAAGGGAAAAAACTGGCTTGAAACTCAATATAAAACAAAACTAAGATCATGGCATCTGGTCCCATCACTTAATGGCAAACAGAAGGGGTTAAAGTAGAAACAGTGACAGCTTTTATTTTCTTGGACTCTCAAATTACTGCAGACGGTGACTGCAGCCATGAAATTAAAAGACGCTCCTTGGAAGGAAATCTATGACAAACCCAGACTGCATGTTAAAAAGCAGAGACATCACTTTGCTGACAAAGGTCCCTATAGTCAAAGCTATGGTTTTTGCAGTAGTCATGTATGGATGTGAGAGTTGGATTATAAAGAAAGCTGAGTGTGGAAGAATTGGTGCTTTTGAACTGTGGTGCTGGAGAAGACTCTTGCGAGCCCCTTGGACAGCAAGGAGATCAAACCAATCAATCCTAAAGGAAATCAACCCTGACTATTCATTGGAAGGACTGATGCTGAAGCTGAAACTTCAATACTTTGGTCATTTGATGTGAAGAGATGACTCATTGGAAAAGACCCTGATGCTGGGAAAGATTGAGGGCAGGAGTAGAAGGGGACGACAGAAGATGAGATGGTTGGATGGGATCACGGATTCAATGGACATGAACTTGAGCAAGCTCCGGGAGATAGGGGAGGCCAGAGGAGCCTGGTCTGCTGCAGTCCCTGGGCTTGCAGACTGGGATGTAACTTAGCGACTGAACAACAGTAACATGCAATGTACACTTACAGAACATCAGTTTTGGATTAGCTGCATTTCAATCCCGTAATAATAATCATAGTGGGCAACAAGGTCCAGGAATTTCCTGTCTTCTCCCTTCCACCCACCTGCAGCAAGACCTGAAGATGGCTGGGCGGCTTACCGCCCGGTAACCCTGCTACTCTGGTGCTGCGAGGCAAAGTCATGAGGATGCCAGACTCTGGGATGTTGGAAAGTTGAACTCTCTCAGACTTCATCCCCACCTCTGCAACCATTCCCCCAGCCTGCACCCTCCCTCCAGACTCTGCGAGGAGCCTCTGAAGGAGGCGCGCGAGAAGTCGCCCAAACCGCGGGAACGTGTTCCGCAGGGGATGCTGGGAGGGAGGGGAGGGGGTGATGCTGGGAGGGGGGGAGGGCGGGGGAAGATGCAGCAGGACCATCACGCATGCGTACGGCGCGCGCGCGCGAGCTCATAAAGGCAGCCAGGTCGCGTAGCAACCGAGTTCCAAGCCAGTATCTCGCCTTAACAATTGGCCTTCCCCAGAGTGCTAAGTCTCACTAGCCGGTCTGGGCTTTCCTCTGTCCTTTCTGTTCTTATCTTTTCCGCTTCTTCTTTCCATTGGGTCCAATCACGCCCGCGGTGGGTGTGTCCCCAAGCGCAGAACCGGCTACTTAAATGAGTATCCGTTGTTTCTGCATGGGAACCTACCCCTGGAGCCTATGGCCCACCCTCCCCGGGCTCAGGGGGTTGCTGGTGCTGGGACTGATCCTGGGCCTTCAGACCGCCAGCTCCAACGCTTTATATCTTCCCGGGTTGGCGCCAGTCAGTTTCTGCGAAGTGAACGGAGAGACCAAGTACTGTAAGGTGAGGACTAGAGGGAGGAAGTGAGATGTGGGGGGAAGGCTTCGGGTTGGAGTATCAGGCACACCGGGGCCGACCAGTGCTGAGAGCTCTCCGAGTCTACCCGGAATGCCTAAGCCCCCTCTGTGGGTGTGTCTCAGGGTCTCGATCGCAGAGCCTCGCACTTGGCAGATCCGGATCTATCTTTTTCCCTTGATCCTCTTTCTCTCCCTCTCGGCTCAGCCCCTCCCCTCCGGTCCCCTCCCTCTCAGCTCAGCCCCTCCCTTCCCCTCTTCTCCTAGGTTCCGCCCTCCCTTTTGCCCCCGCCCTCCCCTTGGCCCCGCCCCTTCCTTATCTCGGTCCCCCTAGTTCCTGCTCCTGCTTGGTCCTGCCTACTCCATCACAGCCCCTCCCAAGTGGTTCCAACCTACCCCCCCATAGCTCCTCCCCGTTATAGCCCCTCCTTCGTCATAGCCCTTCCCCACCATAGCTCCTCCCCATCATAGCCCCTCCCCCGTCATAGCCCCTCCTTCGCCATAGCCCCTCCCCTCCATAGCTCTCCCTGTAATAGCCCCACCCCCGTCATAGCTCCTCCTGTCATAGCCCCTCCTTTGTCATAGCCCTTCCCCACCATAGCTCCTCCCCATCATAGCCCCTCCTCCGTCATAGCCCCTCCCCTCCATAGCTCCTCCCTGTAATAGCCCCTCCCCATCATAGCTCCTCCCATCATAGCCCCTCCTTCGTCATAGCCCCTCCCCTCCAGAGCTCCTCCCCATCATAGCCCCTCCTTCGCATTAGCCCCTCCCCGTCATAGCCCTTCCCGTCATAGCCCCGCCCCTTCATAGCTCCTCCCCTCCCCCTCCGTCTCGGTGGTTCCTTCCTCTTCCGGTGTTCCTTCCTCTTCTGGTGGTTCCTTCCTCTTCCCCTACGTATAGTCTTCTCCCCCACTTCCCCTTCTTGTTGTCCCCTTTTTACAATCTGCCTTTCAAGACACACTTCTCACTTGATCTTATGTATAGTCACATCATGTGTGTGTCACTCCTCACTCCTGTGGTCTCAGACTTTTACCTGTTTAATTCTTGTTAATTCATGTTGGTTTCCCTTGGGCCCTCTCTGCAAAAAGCAAGATAATATTTACCTCTCAGACTTGTGAGAATAAACTGACAAAAACATCTGGCACATGGTAAGCTTTCAATAAGTGGTGACCATTATCATCATGAGTTTTCTTTAGCCAGAGATTTCTTGCTCAGTTCCTCTTCCACACGTCCCCCTGATAAATTTTGACTTCCTTTCTTGGCAGCCTTATTTTTTTAAACTAGAAACTCACTGTAAATTTTTTTTTGCAAATAATCCATTCAAAAAGTATTAATGAATAGTAAGACTTATTTTCTGATCTCAAGTTGGCAGTCAAGTGTGTGAGCAGTGTTTTGGTAGAAGGAACCGCAAAGGCTTTAGAGCGAAGAACAGTGCTAGGTGTGGCTTGACTACAGACTTAACAAATTGAAAGTTGGGGTTTTTAGAGACCAGGTCTTGGTGCAGCAAATTTGCATTTAAAACCTGGAGCTTGCCTTTTCCTGTGAGAAGTATTGGTAGTAGTGTTTTGAGCCATCATCTTGCCAAATACAGTAAGTAAGAAATGTCATTATAAACTATTTTACACCTGCCTTTTCTCTGGTAATGCCTGGTCCTGTCTCTTTCTTCTTTATTTCAGCAGACTTCCTAGCAAAAATAATATAATCTTTAACCATATCAAATGTCTGGAATTTCTTTTTTGTAAGCTCTTTTTAGATTTACTTGCCTCCTTGAATGTGTTCTACTTTTGATTCTGAGATTGTACCTTCTTTCCTTTGGTGAGTCTTTCATTTTATGTTTAGCATGCCAAACTTCCCGAATTCAATAGTGTCCAGCCTCTTGATTTCCGATTGGTTGAAATCAGATAGTGTCCGGCCTCTTGATTTCAGATAGGCAGAAATTGCGTAGTGAGATGAGATGATTGGATGGCATCACAGACTCAGAGAACAGGAATTTGAGCAAACTCTGGGAGACAGTGAAGGACAGGGAAGCCTGGTGTGCTGCAATCCATGGAGTCCCAGAGATTCGGACACAACTGAGCGACTGAACAACAGTGCACATTTATACTTTGAATAAACTATATTTTTTTGAGGAGTTTTAGATTCGCAGCAGAATTGAGCAGAGAGTATATAGAGTTACCATATGCCTTGCCCCCCCCCACCCCGCCCCCGACATGCATAGCCTCTCCCATTATTAACATCCCCAACCAGAGGTACATTTCTTACAGTTGGTGAACCTGCACTGAATAACATCATCACCTAAAGTCCATAGTTTACATTACAGTTTAATCTTAGTGTTGTACATCCTATGAGTTTGAACAAATGTATAGTGATGTGTATCCATCATTATAATATCATACAGGGTAATTTCATTACCCTAAAAATCCTCTATGTTCTCTGCTCACTCATCCTAATGTCTCTTTAACCCATGACAACCAGTGATGTATTTATTGTCTCTACACTTCTGCCTTTTCCAGAATGTCACATAGTTGAAATCATGTAGCCTTTTCAGCTTGGCATCTTTCACACAGTAATATGATTAAAGTCGCTTTCATGTCTTTTCATAGTGGACTAGTTCATTTCTTTTTAGTGCTGAATAATATTCCATTGTCTAGATGTGCCACAGTGCATTTATCTATTCATCTACTAAAGGACACCTTGGTTGCTTCCAAATTTTGACAATGATGAATAAGCTGCCATAAACACTGTGTGTAAGTTTTTTGTATGGACATGTTTTCAAATGTTTTGAGTAAATACCAAGGAGCAAAATTCCTGGATCATGTGGTAAAATATATTTAGTTTTGTGAGAAACTGCTAAACTGTCTTCCAAAGTAGCCGTACCATTTTACATTCCCAACCAGGAGTGAATGAGAGTTCACATGCATTTTTGTTTACCAAAATAAAATCAGAGTATACATGTTAATGACAGCAACAGCCATAAGGAAAGAGACATAAAATCTTTACAAACAAGTTTATATTCTTTGGTAGAGTTGAGGGAGTGTGGGTAGTGGGGGTGTGAGTAGTCATCTCTTGCCATTCAGTTTTGGGGCAAATAACTTCTCATTTCAATTGATACTGAAGATGTCATAGAGTCAAAGCAAGTGCAATGGCTGATGCTCAAAATGACCCTGAGTCATCAAGGAAGGTTAAATTGTGATCATAATGTTCTGTTTAAGATAGGAAAGAGTGAAGTGTATTTTAGAATAATTATAAAAATAGTTAAAATAATGCAAAAAAAAGCACTTATGCAGGTAGCTTAATTATTTCAAGTTCTTGAGTTCCATGGATGCTAGGGTCCCTATGAAGCCTCTTAAAGCTGAATATGGAATTTGGTGAACGTGTGTGCTTTTCTGGGGAGATGGGCCATAGTTTTCATCATATTCTCAAAGGGTTCTATGATTTTAAAAAGTTAAGAATGGCTGAGGTATCTGAAAAATTCATATGTTCAGAGACCCTGATAATGCCAGATAAATGAAATGTTATGAATTTATCGCTATACTGTGTTAAAATTTATAACTGTACTGTGTTATAAATGTATTACACTACACTAAGTTATAAATTTATAAATATACAGTTATAAATTGGTGGGAGTAATAAACCCAATTACCTTTCAGTTACTTCATTATGTATTTTGCAAGTGCTACCTTATTTTACTTTGTATTATTAATGTTTCTTTTTTCCTTCTTGCAGTCATCAATAGAACTGTATGTAAACAGATTGGACTCAGTAGAGTCTGTGCTACCTTATGAATATAATACGTAAGTTATAAGTATTATAATTATATCTGATATAGTTGATATAATTGTGATTAATTTATATTCATTATATATTATATAATATATAATATACAATATATTTAATTTTATATATTATAGTATATAATATTATATATATTATAATATATATTATAGCTATTATATATATTATATACTATATATACTATATATTATATACTACATATATTATATACTATAATATATACTATAATATATAATATATATTATATTATATATATAATATATATTATATATAATATAAAATATATATATAATATATAATATGCTATAATATATTATATGCTATAATATATATAATATTATATATAATATATATAATATTATATATAATATATAATAATATTATATATAATATAATATATATATATAATATATATAATATATAATATAAATAATATATAATATTATATATAAATTTTATATTAATTTATAATATAATACTGTTAAGATGTGCCTTCAGTTTTTAAAGTTAGTGAATGCAAGCCATGGGTATATTAAGAAATGTGGTAATATTATAATAAAGGTAACAGAAAAAATGATTAGAATAGAGAACTTTCAATGTAAGACAAATGCTTAAAAGATTAGGAAGTTTCCAGTCTTGATTTTTCTTTATAAGAAAGGCAAATTATAAATTTGCTACACTTTGAACCTTGAAAAAATATCTTTGCAGTTGTACCTTATTTCTAAAACATCGAATAGGTAGGTTTCTACTAAGATTTTAATGGATGAAAGTGCTTAGTTTAGTAATGAGTAGTTATTACATATTGAAGATTAAGTATGATCATTCATTTGACAATAACAACAAATGATGCACTTCTTGGAAAAAAATGATCATAGTTTCCTTTGGTATTGCTTTACTGCCTCTAATTAAGCAGAAATAAAATCAGGTCTCATTTTCATTAAAATACCAGGTGTAAATGTAGGGTGTTAGTATGAGTATTAAAAATATTACTCAGGCCTACTATTTATTTTATCTTCTACGTAAACCATTTTACATTCAAATTCACTTAAAGGTAGTTGTGATTCTTTTCAGTTAGTAACCATTTGATTTGTGAATATGTGAGAATGTGTTTGGGGGCTTTTTTTTTTTTAATTCCCTTTTGGTCAGAACTGATAATTACAGTTTCTAAATGTCTCAGGTTAGAATCAGTTCAGACTTTAAGCCATGATTTCCTTATTTGTGCTTACATGTCATTTGAAGTTTAACCCTAAAAATAGTGTTAGTTTCCTTCTGATTGTGATTACCTACATTACAAAAGTCAAGAGCAGTACCATGAGCATTTTGAATCATGAATTCATAATTATCAGAGGTTAAACAATTTAAAGAGAAATATAGAATCTACCATGAAAGGTGGAGCAGCTATATAAATGATCAGGACTGATTTCTTTGTTGAATTTTTTTTAACCTTACTTAAACTTTTCTTTTTTTAGATTTGATTTCTGTCATGACTTCAAAAAGCAAAGTCCTTCTGAAAATCTCGGACAAGTACTGTTTGGAGAAAGAATAACATCGTCTCCTTATGAGGTTATTCGGTTGATCTTATTTAAAATTTTATTTTAAAATGAATCTTCTCAGAACTGACTACATACAGAGTTGTCTGTCAGTATCCATGAGAAGTTGGTTCCAGGACCCACTGTGGATGCCAAAATCCACATATGCTCAAAGTCCCATAGTCAGTCCTCCATACAGGCAGGTTCTGCATCTGTAGATTGAACGAACCGTGGTTCACGTGTTGTTTTCCATCTGCCATCCACAGTTGGTTGAATACGTGGATGTCGAACCTTTATTGAAAAAAAA
The DNA here is from genome assembly GCF_019923935.1 of Bubalus bubalis. Classification (NCBI taxonomy): domain Eukaryota; kingdom Metazoa; phylum Chordata; class Mammalia; order Artiodactyla; family Bovidae; genus Bubalus; species Bubalus bubalis. The sequence continues at coordinate 121,979,456 of NC_059181.1, read as the reverse complement.
TCCACATATAAGAATAGACCTGGGCAGTTCAAACTTGTAGTTGTTCAAGGGTCAACAGTCATACCAAAGAGTCTTTGCTTTAAAAGGAAAAGAAAAAGGAAAGGAGGTAGAATCTGGTGTTGCCAGAAGAACGCATTAATATAGTCGGCCCTCCAAATCCGAGGGTTCTGCATCTGAAGATTCAACCAACTGAGAATCAAAAATATTCAGGTAAAAAAATTCCAGAGTCCCCAAAAGCAAAATTAGAATTTACATGGTATTTACATTATGCTTAAAACTAGTTACACAGCATTTACATTGTATATTAAGTATTATAGGTAATCTAGAGATGATCTGAAGTATAGTTGACCCAGTGTGGGTCTACTTATACCCAGATTTTTTTTCCACTATATGATCTGTGGTTGGCTGAATCTGTGGATGTGGAATCTCATTCAGAGGAACCGTCTATGTGAAAGGCCACCTATAAGTTGTAGGTAGATTTTCAGCTTCAGGGAGGGTTGATCCCCTAACCTCTGCATTGTTCAAGGGTTACCTATATAGGGGAGGATGTGTATAAGTTATATGCGTATGCATGCATGCTAAGTCACCTCAGTTGTGTCAGACTCTTGGTGACCTTCTGGAGTGTAGCCCACCAGGCTCCTCTATCCATGGTGTTCTTCAGGCAAGAATACTGAAGTGGGTTGGCATGCCATCCTCCAGGGGATCTTCCTGACCCAGGAATGGAACCAGTGTCTTCTGTCTCCTGCATTGGCAGGCAGGTTCTTGACCACTAGCGCCACCTGGGAAGCCCCACATGTGTATACTCTACCATTTTATATCAGGGACTTGGGCAATGGTGGATTTTGGTATCTGTGGATCTTGATGTCTTCCACTTTGATATACTTCACTGGGCTTCCCAGGTGGTGCTAGTGGTAAGGAATCAGCATGACAATGCAGGAGAAGCAAGAGATGCGATTTTGATCCCTGGATTGGGAAGATCCCCTAGAGGAGGAAATGGCAACCCACTCCAGTATTTTGCCTGGAAAATCCCATGGACAGAGAAGCCTGGTGGGCTATAGTTCATGGGGTTGTAGAGAGTTAGACATGACTCAGAGGCTGAGCACAATGACATACTGTGGGATGACTCTATGCTCTTTAAGCTTTCTGCAGTAGTTGGTGGTTCCACACAATGATTTTGCCTTTCACATTTTATTTTTGCTTCATAAAGAGAAAAAGTTTAATTGTTTGTTCTTATATATTTTGGGTAGGGTGATATAAGTAGATATAACTGGACTCTCAGTGTCTATTGATATTGCCCTCAATATCTTAATAGATGTGAGGATAGAGTAAGGATGTTTTCATGAGCAGTTATGATTATAAAGGCACTAATTTTTTTTCTTCTTTTTTTCCCAACTTCATGGAAGTATAACTAAAGTACAATAAACTATACATATTAAAAGTGTATAATTTGATCCATATATGTGAAACCATCAGGCATTAACCTGTTTTACAACTTTTTATTTTGAAGTAATTACAGATTCACAGGAAATGACAAAAGAATGAACAGGGAGGTCTCATGTACGCTTTGCCCAGGTTTGCCCAATGGTAACATCTTGCACGTTAAAAGGAGAAGAGGATGGCAGAGGATGAGATGGTTAGATAGCATCAGTGACTCAATGGACATGAGTTTGAGTAAACTCTGGGAGATAGTGAAGTACAGGGAAGCCTGGAGTACTGCAGTCTGTGGGGTCACAAAGAATTGGACACGACTGAGTGACTGACAACAGCAACAACATCTTGTATAACTACACTATGAAAGCAAAACTATTAGACAATGCACAGAGCTTATTCAGATTTCACTAGTTTTACATGCACTTATTTGTGTGTGTGATGCAGATTTGTGTACCTACTACCACAGTCAATACATAGCATAGTTCTATCAGCACAAAGCTCCCTAAAGTTCTCCATTTACTGTTCTTTTTCTGTTTAGTTTTCAGAATTCTTTATGTATTCTAGTTATGATTCCTTTGTTGCAACAGTCATTTGCAAATAGTTTCTGCCTGTCTGTGACTTGTTGTTTTTTTTTTTACTTTTTATTAGGGTCTTTCATGAAGCAAATACTTTAAATTTTATGTGGTCCAATAATCAAGTTTTCCTTTTATGAATCATGCTTCTGGTGTCTAGTCTAAGAAGACTTTGTATAGCCTTCAGGCCTAAAAACTTTTTTCTATGCTTTCTTCTAGAAGTTTTTTTAATTTAGCTTTATATCTTTAAGTCTGTGATCCATTTTGAATTATTTTTTGTATAAGGTGTGAGGTTTGGGTTGAAATTTTTTTTCTTTCTTTTTTGGCCTGTAGGTGTGCAATTACTTCAGTACCATTTGCTGAAAAGACCTTTTCAGCAATTTCAATTCTTTCTCCACTACTTGCTTTTGCACCTTTGTAAACAAAGTCACTTGGGCCTAGTTGTGTAGGTGTAATTCCTAGGTTCTCTGTTGATCTGTTCCATTGGTCTGTGTGTCAGGCATTTGCTTTTTGATGATTAAAGTTGCACACACTCCCCCAATTGTACCATTGTACTAAAAGAAAAGTGCACCTTTTCAAGAAATGCTATGCTTTGCACTGAAGAAACATGACAGTTCAACTCAGTTTGGGGTTAATATTGTATGATTTCAGGATATCAGGTGTTGAGTTTTCATTGTTTATTCTTGCTCATTGTTTTCTGATTAACAACACTAGCACTTCACCTTGCTCATCTCCAGTAGCCAGACTTTGTAAATAAGAGATTTCATATTAAAAGTTTCAAATATTTTCTTCTCATTTTTTGGTAACACTTTTATTAAGGGATCATTTGCATGCCGAATAATTCACCCACTCATAAGTGTCCATTTCAGTGCTTTTTAGTATATTCATAGAGTTCTATAACCATCACTACAACCAATTTTATTATAAATTTTAAGTGAAGTGTTCTAGATCAGGGTAATTTATAGAAAGCTGCAGTGGATTTTATACCCCACCTTATATAGTACTGAAGAAGGCAGGTTCTCTTGAAAGCAGTGTGTGTCTAGTTTAATTATTTCAGATGTGTACTGAAGTGTAGAGGAAATCGTGTTGAGAATCGTGGCATACTGAAATCTCTGAAGAAAAGTTTTATCTGTAAGATTAAGTGCTTACTTTGTGACATTTGGTTTGTACAACTTAGTCCAATCTCTTAATTTTTTAATTTTCTTTCCTAACAGTTTTCCTTTAACAAGTCAGAGACATGTGTGAAAGTTTGTATGAAATCTTATGACACAGCAAAGGAAGATCAAAAGAAAAAGCTGGATTTTTTGAAGAAAGGAATACAACTGAATTATCAACATCACTGGTAGGTTTGGCATCTGACATCGTATGACTTAAATTTTCTATTCCCTTCAGAAGCAGTTTTATAGGTTTTATTTACCTTTGGAGAAATGTATGTTGTGATAGTATAAATTAGTAGTTTTACTGTAAAGTAATTAACCAGTTTGCATTCTTTGAAAATATGCTGGCATTTGGGAATGGATTGGGGGAAATCTTGATTGGGGACTTAAAAATCATCTTCAAGGAAAGAGAACAGAGTGAAAAACAATGTTTGACAGTTGGTAAACTTGTGGGTGACTTCTTTATTTGCTAGATTTTATGTAGCATCCTTTTTATTTCTTATCTGAAAACAAATTTATGTATTAGTGCCTAGCATATGACAGGTGTTCAGTAAATAGTTGTTGAATGGGTAATGAGTGGAAGAATTAAAAAATTTTTTTTTCATTTTTTTTGGCCATGCCACACAGCATGTGGGATCTTAGTTCCCTGACCAGTGATTGAACCCAGGCCCTTGGCAGTGAAAGAGTGGAGTACTAACCACTGGACCACCAGAGAATTCCTTAAGTTCAGATTCTTAAAAAGATTAAGTATTGGAGTACAAATAAATTAATAAAAATAAATTGGAATGTAATTTCTTTACATGTTGTGTTAGTTTCTGCTGTACAATAGCATCAATCTGCTGTGTGTATACATATACCTCTTGTTAAGCCCTCCCTCCTACCTCCTCCCCATAAGTTAAGATTTTTAATCAAAGCCAATCCACAAAAAATAGTATATAATTTCAGGTAGATGTTAAATAGATTTTAAAACTGCTTCTGGAGAATTCCTTGGCAGTCCAGTGGTTAAGACTCAGCACTTTCACCGCCATGGGCCTGGGTTCAATCCCTTGTTGGGGAACTAAGATCTTGCAAGCCATGTGGTGTGGCCAAAACAAAAATAAACAAGAATCTGAACTTAAATATATGTAAGATGATGTTAGTTTTGCTTGATATGAATTGCTTATTAAATCTTTTCCTTAAAAATATTTATATTTAGGATTATTGATAATATGCCAGTGGTATGGTGTCGTGATATAAATGGTGGGAATAAGTACTGTACAACAGGATTTCCAATAGGATGCTTTGTTTCCCAAAGTGGTGAATCCAGTGATGCTTGCTTCATGCATGTAAGTATTGAGAACTTACTATAGAAATATAAGAATGTTGCTTCATTTACAATTTGCTTTCTAGTTAATAGCCACTTAAAAAAGGTAAGTCTTTATATATATATAAATATATAAATGAGATAAAAACTTTTAGATAAACTATTAAAAATATTTATATTTATTATAATCTAAAATAATCTACTAGGATTGGGATAACTTAAATTTCTAGAGTTGTACTAAACTAAATAATAAATTTATTAAATAGCTAGGTCATTTCCAAATAAAATAAGATTTTAAAACATTAATTACTAAACATTAACTTCCTCTTACGAAAAGTTTTTCTTACAGAAAAACTAAAGAGATTTTAATGTATTAATAAATATATAACGTATAATATATTTATATATAATAAATATATATTATAATATGATATAATATGGAGAAGGAAATGGCAACCCACTCCAGTGTTCTTGCCTGGAGAATCCCAGGGACAGGGGAGCCTGGTGGGCTGCCGTCTATGGGGTCGCACAGAGTCAGACACGACTGAGGTGACTTAGCAGCAGCAGCAGCAGCAGCATAGTCACTTAAACATGAATGGGACAGCTACTATTGTCTCCATTTTATGCTAGAGGTTGAGGATACAAAGACAAGTGGTCCCTTGCCCTCTAGAAGTTCATAGTCCTAAGTAGGAGATAGACTTGTGAGCAAACTGATGCAATAAAATGTTTTATGGTAGGAGACTAAGGAGCAAGGAGGATATAATTAAGGGAATGAAAAAGTATTTGTTAGACGAATGGGTGGGTGAGCATTTCTAGAAGGGAAATCAGTGTGAGATTGGTCAAGAGATTGGAAGTCTGAAATAGCATGCTGTGATTGAGGGACTGTGAGTAATTGGGTATATCTGCAGCATAAGGTTTGGAGTTTTGGGGATGCATGTAGAGATGAAGCTCAAAACAGGGGTAGGTAGAAGCCAATCATGGCAGGAGGTCCTATATACAGTGGTAAGGAAAGTCACATTAAATGCCTATTATGAGCCAGAAGCAATGTTATATCACCCTATACACAGTGCTTAATTTAATCCTTGAAACAGCCCTGTTGCTAGAATCTACTATTGCTGTTTTACAGATGATAAAATTCAATCTCAGAGACAGTAAGGGACATGACTAGGGGCAGACAGCTAGTAAGTGGGAGACATAGGACTCCAACTCAGATCTTTTTAGCTTGGAAGTCCTAATCACATGGTTTGAAATTTATCTTGCGGTTCTCAAACTGTTTTCTATTGGGTCCTAGGGTAACAGAAGTGTCTTGGGGCTGCCTTGGAGGCTGAATGGTCATGGAAGGGCAGCACTACTTAGAATCTTTCTTATATGGAGAGACTCAATGTGGATCAGCAATGGGCTGAAGGGGAAGGGAGAGAGAGGAGCGGAGGCTGCCTGCCAGGTTTCTGTTTTGGAGTCTAAATGATGGTATCCTTCATTGTTTCTTTCCAGAGAAAGGGGCTGTGCTTCTTGCATTTCAGTCATTCAGGGACCACCTTGGTGATTCGTGCTACAACTGAGGCACTTGTAATTATTATTTATCTGTAATTTTAAAAATTTCTTTAAAGTTTTATTGTTATGAATTTAGAAAGGAAAGTTATATTTGGTACTGCTAGTTATAATAGCTATAGCAAAAAGTATAGTGACCATGATATATAAAGCAATAGATACTTAATCTTTAATAGATTTCAGAGGTATTTTTTTAATATCAAAGGCTTGACATATCTAACAAGACTCATGGGGCCTGAGGTGTAGTTTGTATACATGTCTCAGGGATTCCAGCATATCAGAGCAGGCCACTAAAAGTCCTAGTTACATGAAAACTCCATCTCTTCTCCCATCTCCAGTAAAGACATCCTGGGAAAAAGGGGGCTTTTTTTTTTTTTACACAAACATTTGTAACAATTTATGTTAGCTAACATCTGCAAACAATGTAAATGCCGCTCAGCAGATGAGTAAATGAAGACGATATGGGGTATTCATTCCTTGTACAACAACTCAGCAATTAAAATGAGCAAACTGTTGACACATGCACAACATGGAGAGATCTCAAACTTGTACTAAGCCAAAGAAGCCAGAAATAAAATTTTACAGGTTGTATGATTTCATTTATGAGATATTACTAGCAAAGGTAAAGATATAAAGACAAATGGCTTTAGATCTGACAAGCATAAGGATTTGGAGTGAAATACAGAGAAGACCAAGGCCAGAAGCTCCAATTCTTGGAGCACAGAGAAATCACTCCGAGGTAAGAAAGTTGAGATAAATGGGATAGAGTTTAGAAGTAGTAACAAAATAATTGTTTTATTTTTCAAAAGTTTTTTTTTTTCCTTTAAAAAAAAACCTGTAATATAATTGCTTTATAAAAGCTATTGTTTTGTTAAGGACCTCAATAGTCATCTGGCTCAGTCTAGGAGACTTCTTAATACAATGCTCTGCAAAAGAGATGGCAAATATGTATTTATCTCTAATTTAACTTATAAAAACTTATTTAAAAGGAAATTATAGAAATTACAGGCTTAGTGTACATATATATTTTATTCATCTATTTTCAAGTACATAGAAAAGTAGAATACAGATTGTTTTTTCATCTACTACCTAAGATTATCTCATATATCCCCAGTGATATATATTCTTCACAATGGTAAACATTGACATAGGGAATGTGGGAGGAAAAGCAGCAAATAGCAGAAGAGAGAAGTTAATGAATAGGAGAAATTTGGATAAATAAAGTCTGTGTTTGATACTCTAGATGAAATTCTATATGGAATGGTTCTTATTTTTGGCTGGGTCATGTAGTTTACAGGATCTTAGTTCCTTGACCAGAGATTGAACTATGGCCATGGCAGTGAAAGCGCCAAATCCTAACCACTAGACCACCAGGGAACTCTCCAAAGCATATGGACTTAATAAAAACCCTTTTTGTTAAAACAAACAAACAAACACAGATAACAGAAAACCACACAGAGCAGATATAAAGTTTAATGAACTATTATAAGGGGAACACCTTTGTAAATGTCAGCCAGATCAAGAAATTGAATTTGGTCAGCCTCCTCAGAAGGTATCCATGTATCCTACCCATTGAAACTCTGTTGCGTCCCTTAAAATAACCACAATCCTAACTTTTCACCCTAATCACTCCCTTGAGTTTCTTTTACAGTTTTATGACCCAAGTTTACATCTCTCAACACTATAGTTTAAACTTGAGCATTTTATATATCTTTTATCAATATTTTCTTGTGAAAGTGAAGTTGCTCAGTTGTGTCCTGACTCTTTGCGACCCCATGGACTGAGCATTCTCTTTTTGGGGGGAGCATTTTTAAACACACAGAAAAGCTGAATGAATTGTATAGTGGACACTCAGATACCCAGCGCTTAGATTCTATAATTAGCATCTTTGGATTTGATTTATCACAGATTTATACATTTATCTATTCCTGTATCATTCATCCAAACAATGGTACATTTTCCTCTGTCCCTGTTTTCTTTGAAATTGATAGATGGATCTAGTGGCTTGATTAGATTCAGGTTTGATCTCTTTGACAAGATAAGGTAGTGATGTGTTCTTTCATCAGGATGCACATAATGTCTCTTTTTAAAAATAGGTTTATTATTTAGAGCAGTTTTAGGTCAAAGAAAAATGAAATGGCAGGTACAGAGACTTCCCAGGTGCCTTCTGCCCTCACACATGCATAGCTTCCCTCATTATCAACATCACTCACCAGAATGTGGTACATTTGTTACAACTGATGAATCTTCATTGATACACAGTGAAGATATACATTATAGCACTATGTGATACACATTAATTAATGTGATACACATTTCACCTAAAGCCTGTAGTTTACATTAGGGTTCACTCTTGTGTGTATTTTATGGGTTTGGACAAATGTATAATGACATGTGTCCACTGTTATAATATCCTACAGAGTAGTTTCACTGCCCTAAAAGTCTTCTGTGCTCTGCTTGTTCATCCTCCTCCACCTGGTGTCTTTTGTTTCTTTCTTTTACTGTGATACCTGGATCCACTATTCCTTAGAGGATGCTGAGGCTTCAGAAACTGTAAACTTCCATCAACCAGGAAACAAAAACCTTTTCTCTTGCAGCGTCTAGGCAGCGCCCTCTACTGACAAAGCTTCTTTCAGTGCCAGCTTGCAAAGGAAACCTAGTTAAAATCCTCAAAGGGCCCAGATAATTTTCACAGAGGTCAAAGAGCATGAATTTGGCAATGAGAGGCAATAAATCAATAACTGGCACACCTTACACACATGCACTGATCAATACTCTGATGAAAGAGAGCCTTCGTTTATCTCCAGAAATCTCTGGGTAGCTCCCCTGTCTCTGGTATTCTGCCCCACAAAATCCAGCCCCCTTGGCCTCTCTGGACTTTGAACTTTGTCTTCCCAACTGGGGATATTGCGGGGCTTCCTTGGGTACCCCTTCCCTGCACCACAGCCTGGAAATTCACTCTGGGAAGGAAGCTTGAGGCTTCCCCTTCTCTAGGTGATCACTCTCTTAATGTTCTTTGTTGTCCAAGGTCTGAAAACCGTTTTCAGATATTTTAACCATTTGAAAAAATTGTTTAAGGTGAAAGAGTAAATCGAGTCTCGTGTTCTTCCATCATGTCTGGAGGAGGAGATTCCACTCACCTGTTTTCTTTTTGCATACATTTGCTTGGTGTGACTTTGCCTATCCTTTCAATTTAACTTTCCAGATCTCTTTTGGATGTGTCTCTTTTATACAACATGTTGGGTTTTGCTTCAGGGCATCTTCTGAAAAATCTTTTCCTCTTAATGGCTGAGTTAAATCCATTTACATGTATTGCTATGACATTTACTCTCAGTTCTGTTATATTACATTTTGTTTACTATTTTGATATTCCACATTTTATTGATTCTAAGACTCATGTTTCCCCATATTTTATCATTTATGAAATCAATATGTGTCTTCCAGTTGATGGCATGTTAAAGTTTAATTGGCAGTGTATTTTTTTAGCAGCACATAAAATGATATTTTGCAAATGGTGGCATTTTCAATTCCATGAAATATGATATTTCTTTGAAAAGTCTTTATGTGGTCTACATTTTATTGTTGTAATTCTTCTAATATTTAAGGTTTGAATTTCTGTTATAGTCTTTTCATTTCTACCTACTTCTTAGTCACTGTTTTTTTTTGGCCACACCATATGGTTTTCAGGATCTCAATTTCCTGACCAGAGACTGAACCAGGGCTGAGGCAGTGAAAGCTCAGAATCTTAGCCACTAGGCTACCAGGGACCTTCCAGTCACCTATTTCTTAGAGGGTGTTATACAGTTTCATGATTATGCATCTGGTTATGGATTTTTGTTTTGCTGTGTTTTTAATCGTGGTGTTAATTCCTTGAGTTTCCTGGATTGGTGCCTTTTATCAGTTCTGTAATTCTCAGCCATAGTCAGATATTTTCTTCTTTCCTTTTTAGACTCCAATTAAAGCTATGTTAAGTGTTTTTTTCTTCTCTACATGTCTTAACTTTTTTTCTGTATTTTCTATTTTTTTTCTGTACTGTGTTCTTCTGGTGTATCTTCTAGTCTATAAATTCTCTTTTCACATGTTCCTTCTTTTAAAATTTCAGTAATAATCTTTCTTATTTCTACAAGTTTTGTTGTTTTTCAAATCTGCTAGGTCATTATTTTATACTTATCTATTTTATGCACATGCTTTCACACTTGTGTTTGATGTCTTTGAAATATATTAAGTTTGGTTAATTTTAAATCTGCCTCTATCATTCCTGGATCTGAAATCTTTACAAATTTGTTTCTGCTAGTTCCCGCTCATGATTCCTTTTTTCCTTGTATGCTTCGTTATTTTGACTTCATATTCATTGTTCTCAAGTAGTATTTGTGGAGTTTGAGTCCTAGGGTCAAAGTACTTTCCTTCAGAGAGGATTTTCATTTACTTCCACATGGTGTCTTTGGGAAAGACCAGTCCGGGAACACCTTAAGGCAAATTCATAATTTAAACTTCCTGAGGCAACTTAGATGATGTGAATCCAGCCTGCAAATCTATGATTTTTTTTAAGGATAGTTTATTTCTCTCCCCCTACCCGCATGTGGTTCTGTTTATCTTTGAGGCCATCTTCCCAATAGTCCATTGGGACTATAGGAGTAGGCTCACTTCTGGCTCACCTTTATCCTGAGAATGTTGCTTTTGGAAGGGGTAGGTGGTCTCAGCTTAGTGTGCAGAGGGTTTCATATTAGCCTTCTCATCTGGGAGGGCCCTCCCTGAGCGCCCCCTTCCTCCTCCTTTGGAAGCTACCCAAACCGAAGTTCAGGTTTGCCCAAATTAGCAGGTGTCCTCAGGGCAAGAGCAGCATCAGTGCTTCCTTACCCAGCTGACCTCTCTGGCTTGCTGCTTCCCCTTAGAATTTGGCATTGGGACCTCCCTGGCAGTCCAGTGGTTAAGACTCTGGGTTTCCAATGCAAGGGGCATGGGTTTGATACCTGGTTCAAGGAACTAAGATCCTATATGCCACATGGCATGGCCAAAAAATTAATTAAAAAAATAAGAATAATAATAAAAAAAAGAATTTGGCATTGGTAGTTCCTTACTTTCTTGTCACCTCATGTTGCTTTTTTAAATTTTAAAGCCTGTTTTTTTAGAGCAGGTTTAGGTTCATAGTAAAATTGAGAGGAAGGTACAGAGATTTCCCATATACCCTCTGTGCCATACAGACATAACCTCCTCCATTCTCAGCATCCTCCACCAGAGTGGGACATTCATTACAACTGATGAGCCTGCATTGATGCATCACATGGTGACCACTTAAAGTCCATAGTTTACATTAGGGGTCAATGTGCTACATCCTATGCTCATGTTGCTTTTAAGGAGATATTTGTTATGTTTATCATTTGTGCTTTGCAGCAGGAGATTTGGCCCAAATAAGATGGGAATTGGAAATCTAGTTAAAGTTTTAAAGCATAATTTTAATATCTAGTAGGAAGGAATCTAACATTTAATGACTTCCTTATTCTGTGCCAAGTACTGTACTAGCTGTTTCCATATGATTTCTCACTTATTCCTCTTAATAATTTAATGAATTAAGTGATGGTAGCCCCATTTTATGGACTTCCTTGGTGGTTCAGTAGTAAAGAATCTGCCTGCAATGCAGGAGACCTGGGTTCGATCCCTGGGTTGGGCAGATTCCCTGGAGGAGGGCATGGAAACCCACTCTAGTACTCTTGCCTGGAGAATCCCCATGGACAGAGGAGCTACAGGTGGGCTACAGTCCGTAGTATAGCAAAGAGTCGGACATGACTGAGCAACTAAGCAACAGCAGCCACAGCCCCATTTTACAGCTAAGAAAACCAAGGCCCAGAAAAATTGACATACAAAAGATTGTATGTGCAAAACATGAATTCCATCTCAATGTTGTTGTTGCTTTTTGGCCACACCATGCAGCTTGCAGGATCTTAGTTTCCCAACCAGGAACTGAACGCAGGCTATGGCAGTGAAAGCACTGAGTTTTAACCACTCGGCTGCCAGGGAATTCCCTCATGCCAATGTTTTTTTGATCCAAATTATGTTCTCTTTGCACCATCCCAAACTGCCTCTTGTATTTTTTGAACATCTATAGGATATTAGCTCTGAGAACATGTTTGAGAAGTGCCTGGCACATAGTAGATGTTCAAAAATATTTGTTGAATGAATGAATGAGTCATACAAAATTCCTAGCCTTGTGATCAAATGGGGAACACAATTTACTAGGGGATGTAAACATGTAAATACACCGACTACAATCTGATATAAGTGGCACAGATATGAGCTGAGTGCTGTGAGAGCACAGAATAAAGAATTCTTTTGTAGTAACATCAGCTTTTAAGTAGAGGCTATGGCAGCAGATGAGTCTGGAGAAGTAAGCAGGATTCAGATCCTGAAGGACCTTGTTACCATGTTATCTCTCAGATCCAGTACTTTATGCCTCATGGTAGTTGAAATGCTTTTCATGCGTTGATTTAATGCTTTCAGCACCCTGTAGTTCAGATGGTAAAGAATCTGCCTGCAATGCAGGAGACCCGGGTTCAATCCCCGAGTTGGGAAGATCCCCTGGAGAAGGGAATGACAACCCACTCCAGTATTCTTGTGTGGAGAATTCCATGGACAGACCATGGGGTCACAAAGTGTTGGACACGACTGAGCAACTAACACACACCCTGTTATGATGTCTACAGTAAAGGTGCAGAAATCAAGACACTGATTGGTTAAGCAACTTGGCCAACATCACACAGGCTGGTACATGCCATACCTGAGTCTTCAACCTTGGCAATTTGACTGTGGAGTCCACTTCTTTAACCCCTATGCTGTGCTGCTTCTGGGGCTTTCCTGGTAGCTTAGCCGGTAAAGAATCTGCCTACAATGCAGGGGACCCCAGTTCAATTCCTGGGTTGGGAAGACCCCCTGGAGAAAGAGGCTACCCACTCCAGAATTCTTGAGTTTCCCTGGCAGCTCAGATGGTGAAGAATCCACCTGCAATGCGGGAGACCTGAGTTCAGTCCCTGGGTGGGGAAGATCTGCTGGAGGAGGGCACGGCAACCCACTCCAGTATTCTTGCCTGGAGAATCCCCATGGACAGAGGAGCCTGGAGGGCTAGAGTCCGTGGGGTCACAAAGAGTTGGATGTGACTGAGTGACTAAGCACAGTGCTGCTTCTATTAGTGTATAGCATGGCCATACCTCCATACCAGTACGTGCAGATCTACTGTAGCTGCATTGTATTTCTCTGTATGGTTATATTATCTTTCATTTAACTGTACTGGGGGATAGTCCAACCCATCATAAGTCTTATACAGAAGCTTCTCCCACATCCTTATGGAAAAATAATCGTTCATTCTCCCTTAACCACTTTTACCAGAAAAGAGCAGTCAGAAGTTTTCTTTCTTCTGAATTAGAGCAGTGGTTCTCAAAGTGTGTTCCAGGACCAGTAGCATCGGCACCACCTGGGAGCTTGTTAGACATATAGAATCTCAAGTCTCACCCTAGGCCCAGTGAGTCAGAATCTGCATTTTAACAAGATCCCTGGGTGATTTGAATAAACTTTCAAGTTTAAGAAGCATTGATGTAGAATAATTACCTACAGATATAGTTGTGGCTGTTAGGGAACGAACTAATGAGTACTTGACTGATAGAGTTTAATTCACTTTTTGATGCCTCTGTTTTATGCCTCTGATTATAAATGTAAATATACCCTCATTATACAAAATTTGGTAAGTACAGAAAAATCTAAAGAACCAGTGGAAAAATGAATGCCTGTAGTCTCACTACCCAGAGACACCACAGTTTGCATTCTGCAACACGTCTTCTATTTTTTCTTGTTTCCTTACTTTAACCATAAATAAAGGCCAAACTCTTGATATGCTTAAACTTTAAGTACCTATAACATTTTATTAGTTTATTTGCATTACTTCATATTTTTGTGTGGTTAAAACCAGCAATGTATGCATTTGTGAATTTTACATTTTCAATATTATTCCTTTGTAACAACTGTTTAAGACAATAGAATTAGGTAACATATTAATTTTAGGCCAGATGTTCAGGGCTGCACTTTTAATCTTATAAAAACACATTTACACTTCAGTATTCTTAATTTATGGCTTGGTTTTTTAGAACTAATATATCCCATTTTCATTCCATGCTCACAATTTATATTTTTGAGTTTATAGGAAACATTCAAACTTCTTTCAAATTTCTTTATATTTTTGCAGCCTGAATTCAACAAAACTAATACTTACTACATCTTCAACCATGTTGATATTACCATTACATATCACAGTGAAAATGAAGTAGATTGGTATGTTTCAAAATTGGTTTCTGCTAGACTTGAGCCCAAAAGGTAATTATAGAATATCTTTTAAATTAGTTCCATTAATTTAAAAATTAATTCAAAATGTAGAAGATCTCACCAGAATTTTAATTTTTAGGATATATGTGTGATATAACCTTAGACATAAAGTTTAAAAAATCAAATAGACAATTTTATTCCCTTTTACTTATAGTAAGCATGCGAGTAACATGTAGTGTGAGAAAGAACTGACAGATCTGGAAGAGAATAGCCTTATTGAGGGTGTCCTAACTCTTCTTTAGTTGCTGCCATATGACAGAGATTACGTTAAGGTTTGATTATGTTAAGGTTTGTGTTTGTTCAGAGGAGAATTCTAGTTACAGTGGAGTCTATTAGGCAGGTATCAGCTGGGTTTGAGGAAGAATCTGCTAGCAGTTAGAGCTCTCTAACAGTTGAATAAGCACTCTCAAGAAGTAGTGAGTAGTTAATCCCTAGATGTTTGTAGGAAGAGCCTAGATGACCCAGCTCTTAGAGATTTCATAATTAAGCACCCAGCGTAGTGTCTGGTCCCTAGTAAGTGAATACTTAATGAATTTCAAGGGCAGTTCTGCATTGGATAAGAGACTGGATAGGTGCAAATGATGTTCTAACTTCAAGATTCTTTGAAACTGTAGGATAAGATTGGTACTCTTCAATTAAAAGAGGGAGGAGAATCAAATCGTGATAGATATGGGTAAAATGTTACAAAATCTGATATATTAGGATGGAGGAAGTTATCCTTTGAGACTAAGGTGAAATATTAAAGGAGGTAAGTGTGGTATAGTTTTCTGAACACAGAACAAGGAATTTGGAAATTTGGATTTTAGTCTCATATCTGCTGGTTCCATTTTGGAAGTCAACCCTAAGTTCATCAAGATGCATCAGATTTCATTGTTTTTAAGTCTACTAGCCTATTTTATTTTAGCCAAGGTTGTTCCATCTGTCACAACTAATGACCAAAAGGTAAGAATAGTTAAAGAATGTACTGTACCAAGCTTTTGGCCCTGGGTACATTAACTTGATGTCTCACAGGCTCAATTTCCTCATCTACAAAAGGAGGGGACAGAATTTGGGGTTAGGGTTAATTTTAATATAGATGCTGAAGCTGAAACTCCAGTACTTTGGCCACCTCATGCAAAGAGTTGACTCATTGGAAGAGACTCTGATGCTGGGAGGGATTGGGGGCAGGAGGAGAAGGGGATGACAGAGGGTGAGATGGCTGGATGGCATCACTGACTCGATGGACGTGAGTCTGAGTGAACTCCGGGAGTTGGTGATGGACAGGGAGGCCTGGCGTGCTGCAATTCATGGGGTCGCAAAGAGTCGGACACGACTGAGCGACTGAACTGAACTGAACTGAATATAGATTCTGATGCATCAAACCCAGTTTTTATTGATGTGTATTTTTCTGGGTAAAAGGGTCCATATATTTCATTAGATAAACAAGACCCCAGAAGATGAAGAACACTGGTACTTTCCAACTCTGATTTATCTTTGTAAAAAGATATTCTTTTGGAAATTAGTGGCTATGTTAAAATTTTTTGAAGATTTATTTCATAAGGTATTGCAGATAGGGAATGAAAGAAAGATTAAAAGGATCAGGGCGTGTTTATCATTAACAGGATAAAAAGAGCTACCCAGAGAGGCCAGGGAATGCTAACCATAGTCAAGGGCAATCACCCATGCTTCTTGTGTATGTCACTTCTGATAAGTGGGAATAGAATTTTAGGTTCATGGACTGTGAGATCTGACTCAGAATGGCTGCTCCTGTTGAAAGTCATTTGGGTAGAAAGGTAGTTAACATACAAAGTATGATATAGGAAGCTAATCTCATCAGCTATACGAAAATCAAATTTAGTGCTTACAGGCACATTTCATACTCTCAGGCTCAGACAGAGTTAAAAAAAAGCCAAGAAAATCATTTTTTAGAGCTGTATTTATCTATCCTGCTCATGGTAATCACTGATGTATGCATGCAATAAAACTTTTATCTAATCACAGTAAAGCTCATTTATTTGGTCCCCCTGAGAATAAGGACTGTGTTAAAATTCATCTTTTTCAGAATTGGGCAGTCTGCTCAAGGTCATAGATGTGAGTTAGGCCTAATGGTTTTCTAAGTCTAAAGTCTTGTGTTTTCTTTCAGGTACTGTACCCTGTTAATTTCCCTGATGGTTGCCATAGCTGATTATCTCTTTTTCCTTAAAACACCTGCTGCATTGGCTTTTGGGTTAGCACTTCCTGGTTTTCTCTCGTTTCACTGGCTGCTCATCAGTCTTCCAAATTCTCCAACCTCTCTTTCTTTTTTTTTTGTCGTTTTTGGGTTTACCACACGGTTGTGGGATTTTAGTTCTGCAACCAGGGGTTGAACCTGGGCCCTTGGCAGTGAGAGTATGGAGTCATAACCACTGGACTGCCAGGGAAGTCCCTCTTTCCTCCAAGCTCTTAATATCAGAGGGCTCTAGAACTCAGTATTTGAGCTCTGCCTCTTTATTTATACTCACCTTGGTGATCTTACCCTGTCTCCTGGCATCAGATACCACAATGACACTTAAGTCTCTGTGTGTGTGCTCAGTTGCTTCAGTCATGTCCGACTCTTTGCTACTCTATGGGCCATAGCCCACCAGTCTCCTCTGTCCATGGGTTTCTCCAGGCACGAATACTGGAGAGGGTTGTCATGCCCTCCTCCAGGGGCTCTTCCTGACCTAGGGATCAAACCCATGTCTACTGTGTCTCCTGCATTGGCAGGCAGATTCTTTACCACTAATGCCACCTGGGAAGCCCCTCTTAGGTCTCTAGACCTGTATATTTAGCTGTCTATTTGCCACTTGGATGTCTAATAGGCATTTCCAACTTAACATGTCCCCAAATAATCTTCTAATCTTCCCTCCAAACCCATTTCTCTTGTTGTCTTCTCCATCTCAGTAGATGGCAACTATATCCTTCTAGTTGCTCAGACCCCCAAACCATGACATCACCCTTGATTTCTCTTTATCATTCTTCCCTCATACCCTATATCTGGTCCAATCCTTTAGTATATCATGTGGTTCTGGCTTTTTTTTTTTTTTTTTTTTTTGGCAGCACCATATGGCTTGTGGAATCTTAGTTACTAGACCAGGGATGGATCCCATGCTCCCTGTGATAGAAGCCCAGAGACCACCATGGAATAACCCATGTGGCTCTATTTTAAAAACGTATTTAGAACACACCACTTCTTATCACCTCCAGCACTATCAGCTGGTCCGGGACATTGTCATACCTTACCTGGTTGTTGCAGAAACCTAGCTGGTCTCCTTGCTGCTACCCTTGTCTTCTCATAACCTTTTCTCAATACAGCATTCAGAGCATTCCTTTTTATTTTTTTTTCATTTTAAACTTTTATTTTGTGTTGGGGTATAGATGATTAACAATGTTGTCATAGTTTCAGGTGAATAGCGAAGGGACTCAGCCATACATATACGTGAGCCTTTTTAAATTTCAGCTCGTGTCAATCCTCCACTTAGACTCTTCCAGTGACTTCCCATCTCAGAGTAAAAGTTGAAGTTGTGAAAGTGGCTTGGAAGGCCTTATACAATCCATATATAAGGCCAGTGGTTTAAAATAGTGCTTCTAACTTGATTAGAGACCTTTATAGAATTTTTGCCACATAGTCTCTTAAATGAAATGCAGATCTTCCCTGTACGGGGTTTAAGACCCGTACGTCAGAGCATACTTGATATGCATTATCATGCAGTAATTTAATTTTTCCCTTCAGTGTGAAATGTTGACCTGTAGCCTTAACAATTATGATTTCTCTAATTCATAGCTATTTTAAAATGTATTTTGGCTTTAAATAGAATACCTTTATCCTACACTTGTAAGGGCACATTATGGACCAGACAGTAGGGTTACAAGAATGAATACAAAAGATGTGCACACCAATAACCTTTGCAGTTGTGAGTGAGTGGTTTGATTGTGCATGTATGTGTAGAGATAATACTCTCATCAGGATTGCATATTAATCTTTAGACAGAAACCACGGGGTAAACTGTATGTTGAGTTAACTAATTCAAAAATGAAGCAACATAGTTTCTCCTTTTGATTTTTCTCTCTCTCCTTTATTCTTTTATTTTTCAAGAAATGGAAGAGTCACTTTATTTCTGACCAGGCATTTGCTAGCTTCACCAGTCCTGTCTAGTTTCAAGCTTCTCTAGTTTTTGTTTTCCATCTTTGGGTTTTAATAATCATTCTCTTTTTCAAACACAAAAGGTTCACATAGATATATCCTCAGGCCCTTTTATGGCTAAGCATGGCATTTTACATACAGTAGGCCCTCAAATCTCTGGGTGCTTATAAATATGACTTCTGTCTCATCTATTTGATTTTCTAACTATAGTTGAGGTTACAAGATAGATTTTTTTTTTTAGTATATAGAAGAGAGGGATGGGATGAAAGATGAAAAATAAAGCCATTTACTAACAGAAGGATTAAAAAAAAATTATCCACAGGCAAAGAGAAAGTTCTTAAGTATTGTGTTTTCAGCAGAATATTGAGTCTATTTGCATGTTAGGGACATTTAGAAACAAGAATATTTTAAATTGTAAAGAGTTTTAAATGCAGAATATAATAAAAGGCCCATTTTTATCAGCCTGCTGTTATTACATGCCCAAAGAGCCATGAATCAGAAATTTACAATTTCAATTTGGTATAAAAATTCCCTTCCCTTCCTTTTCTCCCTCTCTTTTACTAGCTACAAACATGTAGATGAAAACCATCTAACTTGCAATGGAACCCCTATGGAAATCCCTGGAGACTCTACAGACAAGTTGAACATCATCTACACTTATTCTGTGAAATTTGAAGTAAGTATTCCATGCCATAATCTTACTTTTTCTTCCAAATCAAGTATATAACTATCCTATGAAATGAAAATAAAGTCGCTCAGTCGTGTCCGACTCTTTGCGACCCGATGGACTGTAGCCTACCAGGCTTGCATTAAAGTCCTAGAAGTAGGAATTTAGGTAACAGGGTGTAAACATTAAAAAGACATATTTATTTGTTTGCCTGCTCTGGGTTTTAGTTGCAGCACACAGGATCTTTGATCTTTGTTGTTGCATGCAAGATCTTTAGTTGCAGCGTGTGGGATCTAGTTCCCTTATCAGGGATCAAACCCGGGACCCTGTATTGGGAGCACAGAGTCTTAGCCACTGGACCACCAGGGAAGTCCCAGGGTGTACACATTTTGATAACACATTACCAAATTCTTCACAAAAAAGTTGCTAGGTTGTTCCCTAGCATGCTCAGCAATACTAGGTTTCTGTCAATTTAAAAAATCTTGCTTCAGAATTTTAATTCTGTGAGTATAACAAAGTGAGATAGATTCATACTAGGCTAACTCCTAAGGGTCCAATATATAAACCAGAACACCAATTTCATAATTTATTTGGAGAAATCTAAATGCCTCGTTGACCACATCATTCATGTTAGCTGGTTAGCACATCTGCCTATGATAAAGAGATATGAGAAAACAAATATAAACAGAATAGAATAAGTAGAAAGTTTCTTGGTGAACATAGGACCCCAGAGAAAAAGGAAGACAAGTATTAAAAGATGATATTCATATGGCACATGGACCAGATATTTATATTCATGGGTCAGGTACTCTTAGCCTTGGACAGTATTAGAGGTACTTCTCCAGAAAATGAACACTGGGGCTTTCCTTTCATAGGGAAAACTTTTTATCACTATGTAGGTATATGTATTTCTCTTTATAGTTTTTCTTAAAGACTATGTGTCATATTTTTGATTCAGCTTTGATTATACTTGATTTTATACAAGGCTTATTTCTTACAGCTTTGGATGTGCTTTCCTGAGACAAAACCCTAATCACCTTATTTGGGATCAGGTCTCAAATCTCTTTGAACACTTACAAATTGTGCTTGGTTTGTGTCATTTCTATAGATGGCCTGACAGCCATTATAACACAATTCTTCCTAATCTCATTCTCAAAGCAATTCCAGTTTGGGGATGCCTTGCTTTTGTCCCTATGTATCACCTAGAGTGGTTATCTCCATTTTATAAATGAGGATCCTGAAGCCCAGTGAGCTGAAGTAATTTTCTCCAGATCATAGCTAGCAGGAGGTGGAAGTGATATTCAAACTCAGGTCTGTTTGGCCCCAAACTCATAGTTTTTCCACTATTCCATTCTGGCTGTCTATATTAAAGGTCTATTATATTTTCTGCCTACAGAGTTACTGTAAAGAAAATGAGAAGCGTTTATGTTAGAGAGGTGTGTGTGTACTTTGAGTCATCCAGCTAGAGGTCAGGATTACTTGATCCTACATCCTGCAGTTTACCCAAAATACAATTGGTGAAAACAGGCAATTTACCAGTCCAATAAGTATAGTCCAGTCTTCTAATCTCTGGATGAAACACAGAAGTGTAATCTGGGAAAAGGAATGAAGTACACCCTGAAGAAATTAAAATAACCTTTCCCTAGTGATTGAAAATAGTATTCCGACTCCAAGCTATTATCAGAAGTAGATTGAAGAGTGGAAGCTCTTATACATTTTTATCACTTATCAATTGGCTATTAAAATTAAGTGTAGGATGGTAACAGACTTATTTGTGGTGATCATTTTGAAATGTATAGAAATATTGAATCACTATGTTGTGTAACAAGAACTGACAGATTTGTAGGTCAATTATACTTCAAAAACAAACTGAGAGAAAGAGATTAGATTTGTGGTTACTGGAAGCAGGGGATGAGGGGAGGGAGGAATTAAATGATGGTGGTCATAACTACAAACTTGGAGTTATAAGATAAATAAGTGCTAGGGATGTAATGTACATCATGATAAATATAATTAATGCTGTATGTTATATATGAAAGTTGGGAGTAAATCCTAGGAGTTCTGATCTTAAGGAAAACATATTTTTTAATTTCTTTAATTTTGTATCTATATGAGATGATGGATGCTCACTAAACCTATTCTGGTCATGATTTCATGACATATGTTAAGTCCCATCATTATGTTGTACACCTTAAATGTATACAGTGCTGTATATCAATTATACTCAGTAAAGCTGGAAGAAAAAAATAATAAAATAAAAAAATTTAAGTGTAAGAACGCTTATGCTTACAGGAAATGTGAAGGGAAAGCACATCTAAACTGAAGTTTAGACTCAAGCCAGAGGCCTACATGGTATGGTGTTAGTGGTCTGTCTGCCTGCTGGAAGCAACTGTGGCAGTCAAAAGAGCTAAAGTGCAAGTTTAGATGCAGCTGTAGCATATGGGCGGAGAAGGCATGGCACTCCACTCCAGTGCTCTTGCCTGGAAAATCCCATGGATGGAGGAGCCTGGTGGGCTGCAGTCCATGGGGTCGCTGAGGGTCAGACACAACTGAGCGACTTCACTTTCACTTTTCACTTCCATGCATTGGAGAAGGAAATGGCAACCCACTCCAGTGTTCTTGCCTGGAGAATCCCAGGGACGGGGGAGCCTGGTGGGCTGCCGTCTATGGGGTCACACAGAGTTGGACACGACTGAAGCGACTTAGCAGCAGCAGCAGCAGCGTAGCATATGGGGGTTTTGGGGGAATTGCCTTATTTGGGGTTAGATCTCAACTCCTTGTTCTTTAACTTCCTTAATCCTGGGAGCTATTTCAGAAGAGGAATTTTCCTTCCCATTGAAACTCATTTAAGGTGCTTAGAAGGCCTGTGGCTTCCAGATGTGGTACAATGGAAAGAACCAGACAAACCCAAGGTCTGAATCCTGGCTTTGACATTTCTTTGCTGTGTGAACTTGGGCAGGTTACATTGAGCCTGTATTTCCTGACCTGTAAAATGGGGATAAAATAGTCACCTCATGTGATTGCTAGCAGAGATAAGTGAACAAACATATAAAATACTTAGCACAGCTCCTAGCCAGTAGTAGACACACAGTGTTTCCTATGCCTTCTCTCAGATACAGGACCGCTTGCTTTACAGGTGTCTTATGCAAAAGTAGCTCATAGGTGCAGAGTACACTTATACAGTGAGAATGCACTAAGCCACAATATTCTTTTTTTGCCTTTACTTAATTGCTTTTAACCACAATATTCTGTATTTGAACACCAGAAAGTTGCTGTTACAGTTGTGGGGAGGGCGCCAGGAAGAGTGGTTATGAATATCTCTGATGGTGCTGTTTCTTTATTTTCTGTCTTGGGTTGAAAATGTTTGTGTTTTTTTTTTTAAATTTTTTACCCAGTGATAATCGTACATATCAACATGTTCCAAAGTGCATTCCCAAGAATGCTAGTCAAATAAGTTTGGAAAATGCTACTTCCTACTGTGCTTTTGTAGCTTCACAAAGCACATGAGTGTTTGATATTGTTTTTTAGTTGCAATGTTTGACTTTTTTCGACCCTATGGACTGTAGCCCACTGGCTTCCTCTGTCCATGGAATTTCCCAGGCAAGAATACTGGAGTGGGTTGCCATTTTCTTCTCTAGGAGACCTGCCCGACTCAGGGATCAAATTCACACTCCTGCTTGGTAGGCAGATTCTTTATTGCTGAATCACCTGGGAAGCCCACATTAGTGTTTTAAAGTCTCCTAAGAGAGAAACCTTTGACTGAGTCTAACTCAACAGTTTAGACTCGTCTTTGACTATGGAGTACTATTCTGGAGTAACATTTCTATCCCACTGCAGATTCTACTATGTGTACACTAGGTGTATATGGTTGTTGTGTCTTACAGTAGCTTACAAGATTCTATTAAACTAGAAATTTTTACATTTTAAATTAAAAAAATTTATTTAACTATAGGTGATATACAATGTCATGTAAGTTTCAGGTGTACAGCACAGATTCAGTTACACACACGCATATATATATATATATATATATATATATATTCTTTTTTAGATTCTTTCCCCTTATAGGTTATTACATAATAGCGAGTATAGTTTCCTGTGCTATTTAGTAGGTCCTTGTCAGTTGTTTTAAGTAAAAAAAAAATTATAGTAGTAATTCATGTTCATTGTAAAAATATAGAAAGATCACAAAATGTAAATAAAAGTCATTTAGAATACCACCATGTGCTGAGAACCACCATGAAAATTTTGCTGTATGGAATTAAGAGATAATTCTGAAATCAGACAGCTGGGTTTGAGTGCCTGTTTTCTACCACTACTTACTGTACTAGATCTTGCCTACCATTTACCACTTCAATCTTCAGTTTCTTCATTTGTAAAATGGGGTCAATAATAGTAATTATCTACATCACAGGTGTGAAATTGAAATAAGGAAATATAACTAAAGGCACGTGGTATGGTTTCTGACACAAAGAAGGAGCTCAAACAATGCTTGCTACTAGTGGTATCATTAGGTTGTAAGAATTGGATGAGCTACATTGTTTTGTAACCTGCCCTTTTAACTTAACCATATGATGTAAACACTTGCCATATGATTAAATTTTCTTCTGCATTATTTAAATTTAAACTGGGTGAGATTATATTATTTTAAATTTAATATTATGCAAATGAAAGTTCAATTCTCTACAATAAAAAATTGTATTGAACCTATAACATAGCTTTCAGTGGACAAATGAGAAGCTGTGTACTTAATTATCATTTATTGAATTGCTTCAGTGGGAATGACAGAATTTGAAAATAAGTCTCTTTTTCTGGATTTTCCCAGTGGTTCAGTGGTTAGAACGCCTTGCTTCCAATGCTGGGGGCACAAGTTCAGTCCCTGGTCGGGGAATTAACATCCCACATGCCAGACAGTGCAGTAAAGAGGAAAAAAAAGAAAATAAGTCTCCTTTCATCCTCCAACTAAATAATTGATTCAGGTCAATAATTGATTAAAGGATATTAAAACTGTAGATGACTGAGTGCTGGAGAAACTGGGTTATTCTCACAGTCACAAAGTAGCACTCCATAGATTATTTTCTAATTGTAAATGGGAAAATATAAAAATAAATGGATAAAATAAAGATGATAAATAGGAATTCATACTGATCTCTCTGACTGCAGTGGTCGTGCTAGCCCTTTCCCCTTGCTGATCTGTAACTTCTTTCTCCGATATTGAGAAACCTGGCTCCCATTATCCACAAGTTCAGTTCAGTGGCTCAGTCGTGTCTGACTCTTTGCGACCCCATGAACCACAGCACACCAGGCCTCCCTGTCCATCACCAACTCCCGGAGTCCACCCAAACCCATGTCCATCGAGTTGGTGATACCATCCAACCATCTCATCCTCTGTTGTCCCCTTCTCCTCCTGCCCTCAATCTTTCCCAGCATCAGGGTCTTTTCAAATGAGTCAGCTCTTCGCATCAGGTGGCCAGAGTATTGGAGTTTCACCTTCAACATCAGTCCTTCCAATGAACACCCAGGACTGATCTTCTTTAGGATGGACTGGTTGGATCTCCTTGCAGTCCAAGGGACTCTCAAGAGTCTTCTCCAACACCACAGTTCAAAAGCATCAATTCTTTGGTGCTCAGCTTTCTTCACAGTCCAACTCTCACATCCAAACATGGGAAAAACCATAGCCTTGACTAGACAGACCTTTGTTGGCAAAGTAATGTCTCTGCTTTTTAATATGCTGTCTAGGTTGGTCATAACTCCTTCCAAGGAGTAAGTGTCTTTTAATTTCATGGCTGCAATCACCATCTGCAGTGATTTTGGAGCCCAGAAAAATAAAGTCAGCCACTGTTTCTGCTGTTTCCCCATCTATTTGCCATGAAGTGATGGGACTGGATGCCATGATCTTAGTTTTCTGAATGTTGAGCTTTAAGCCAACTTTTTCATATATAGTTTATATAATGATTTTGTTCAGAAGTTACTGAAGGATGGGACCATAATGATTAACATTTAAATGAAGACCTTTTATTCATCTGTTTATATAACAAATATTTTTGAGGGTCTATTATGTTCCTGGGCTTCTCTGGTGGCTCAGCAGTAATGCAATGCAGGAGACATAAGAATTACACTTAGAAGAAAGGGAAGGTGTAAATCTAGTGCAGTATTATTAATGTCTCTAGTTGGTGACATGGTGCTTCCCTGGTGGCTCAGTGGTAAAGAATCCACCAGCCAATGCAGGAGATGCGGGTTCGATCCCTGGGTCAGGGAGATCCCCTGGAGGAGGGCATGACAACCCATTCCAGTATTCTTGCCTGGGGAATCCCATGGACAGAGGAGCCCGGCGGGCTACAGTCCACCGGGTCGCAAAGAGTTGGACACAACTGAGCGACTTGGCATGCATGATTATGTGCCTAGCATGGGAATTTTTATAAAGTACCTAGTTTAACTTTATTTTTCATACTTAACTCTGAAGGCAGGTATTTTAAATCCCCATATTTTTTTTTTGGCCTCTTGGCTTGCAGAATCTTAGTTCCTTGATCAGGGATTGAACCCAGGCCACAGCAATGAAAGTGCCAAGTCCTAACCACTGGACCACCAGCAATTCCCTTTAAATCTTCATTTTATAGACTATAAAACTGAGACTCATAAAGTCACTTGCCCAAGGTCACAAATGTAAAGGATTATAAATCTAGATTAAGTTGGCTACAGAATCCAGGCTCTTAAAACAGCCGCTTTAATGGTGTGAGTTTATTTTAATTTTTTATCTATTTATTTTTTGACACGTGAAATCTTGCTTCCCTGACTGCCAGGGAAGTCCCCAAGGTATGAGTTTACAATGGGCAGGAACTATGCCTGGGAACAAAGGGTGGGGATGGGAGGGCTTTACAGACAGCCCCCAGGGGAGGGCGGGGCTCTGGCAGGAAGACAGTGTCTAGAGGCCAGCAGGCCCTGGGGCATCCAGAAGGCGAGGCCCTGGGGGGTTGGTGGAGGGGCTGGATTGGTTCCCAGAAGCCCCGGGGTTCTGGTGGGCAGGGGAGGCCAGATCCCACCATCTAGGCCCAGGCTGGGCAGAACTCCCAGGTGCTAGGAAGACTTTTTAACAGAGAGGCCTTGAGCTAGTCCTTGAAGGATGCTGAGGATGGTTTGGATAGCATGGGTAGAATGTGTAAGGCATTTTGGGAAAGGTCATAGACTGAGTTAAAAGACCTGGAATTTAGGAATTTGGAGGGGGGCTAGAGGAAGGGCTTTCCAGGTGAGAATGTACATGTGTATGTGGGGAACAGTGAATAGATTTGTCTGAAAGAAATTTTTTCATTTGTTTATTCATTCAGCAATAGGTAATAAGTGCATCCTAGGTGCCAGGTGTTAAGTCCTGGGTATATAAAGGCCAAAAAGATTCAGTATAACACCCCAGACTTTAATCGTTTATGTGTAAACAGTATTCGTAGAAAGGTAGATTTGAAACACATTTTGAATGGCCTTGAATGCCGGGCTAAGGTATTTCTACTCATCATATTTTACTTTAGAAAACTTACTGTTTATACCACCAATTAAAGATTTTTTTGATTTCACTCTAATCACATTAATTTTAGCTATGTATCTGTGTATGTGAGTTATATAAGCTTTAGCTGTGGGCTAGCTTGAGACCCTAGCCACAGGTCTTGCATTTTTTTGCAAGATGCATTCCTGATTTTCAGGCACTATAGACCAATAACTGAATTTGAGAATCAGAGAATTTTGGTACTGGTTTACTTCAAACTCATACTTGACCTTGAGCAGGTTCATTTTCTTTTCTGGACTTCAGTTTCCCCATAGTAAAGTGAGGGAATGGAGCTCAACCCTATCAGATTAATATCTTCTTTTAATAACAAATGTTTTATCCTTTTCCCTTTGCTGTTGTAAAATAATTTTAATAGATACTAGATAATTACACTTGTCTTACACATAGTTTCAAGAGACATCAGTATAATACCACAACTATAATATAAAGGAGAAATTAAAAAATCAATTTTTAATAAGATATATTTCAGTCATTGTTAGATGCTTGCACCTATGTGCATTTGCATGCTCAGTCATGTCCCACTCTATGGGACCCTGTGGACTACATACAGCCTACCAGGTTCTTGGTCCATGGGATTTTCCTGGCAAGAATACTGGAGTATATTGCAATTTCCTCCTCCAGGGACCTATGTGTATAATCATTGTAAATATGATATATATATGAATACAGATGAATGTGAGACT
Organism: Bubalus bubalis; assembly: GCF_019923935.1. Lineage (NCBI taxonomy): Eukaryota > Metazoa > Chordata > Mammalia > Artiodactyla > Bovidae > Bubalus > Bubalus bubalis. Next base: position 121,952,038 of record NC_059181.1, on the reverse strand, counting down.
ATTGTATATTGGTGGCTCAAATATCACATCTTTCTAAAGGATGCCATGATTTTCTGAGATGTTGATCAATTTTAATAAAGTTTCAAGCCAAACAGTACCATTTTCCCTCAATTTACATGGTAGTTGCATTCCTGGGGGAAAAATAAATGTATATTAACTTGCTTGCCAATGCAGCAGATGCCGGAGACAAGAGTTCGATCCCTTGGTCAGGAAGAGCCCCTGGAGGGGGGTACGGGAACCAACTCCATTATTCTTGCCTGGAGATTCACATGGACAGAGAAGCCTGGCGGGTCACGGTCCATGGGTTGCAAAGAGTTGGACATGACTGAAAAGATTTAGCACACAAAAATACTTTAATTGTAAAATGAAGTTAGAATCTAGCTGCAGATAATCATAAGCAGTTTTTCACGCACATAAATGGTGGATGGGGGCTTTTGGAAGTTGTTCTCAATTCTTTGTGTGGGTCTCCCAGTGCCCTGTCTGGCATTCTACTATGCTTCTAATTCCAGTAGTATCCTCGCATCGTTTCATTATGTCCCCTAGAGGGTGCTGTTCTCCCTCTTGAAAACAACTAGACTAAAAGAAGCTCTAGTTGCCTACCCTTTGATTTCTTTGATTCCCTGCAGGTGTTTTTACTGAGTGAAACCCATCATACACTGGGTCCTGAATCAAGAGCTCTCATCTATATTTCTGCCTTTGCTTCTTGTGATTTCATTAGAAAGAGCATTAAAGACCTGCCTACCTCATATGCTTTTATGTCTTATAAAAGATTTTGAAACTCTGGGATGTAAAGATGCAGAATAATTACTTTTAAATGAATTTAAAAAATGGGTTCCACCATTTAGTTATCTTTTTACATTTGTCATTTTGTCTCAAATATGCCTTAGGATTTTAAAATAATTTCTTATTGTCTTATGGAGGAGTAGTATGTGTTGTGGACTGTTATTTCCAGCAGATGGCAATGTTTGGTGCAAAAACTACTTGATTTAACAACTGCAGATTTTCTAGGCTCTCTTTGTATTTAAAAGCCAAACTTCATCATGTATATTTGAAAGTATCTCTTTTTTTTACGTTTTATTTTTTCTTCCAGTTTTATTGAGCTATAATTGATATACAGCATGGTATGAGTTTAGGGGCTTCCCAGGTGGTGCAGTGGTAAAGAATTCTTCTGCCAATGCAGGAGATGCAAGAGATGTGGATTCAATCCCTTTGTCGGGAAAATCCCCTGGAGCAGGGCATGGCAACCCACTCGAATATTCTTGCCTGGGAAATCCCATGGACAGAGGAGTCTGGTGGGCTACGGTCCATGGGGTCACAGAGTTGGACACAACTGAGTGACTGAGTACTGTATGAGTTAAAGGTGTACAGCATTATGGTTTGACTTATATCATGAAATGATGACCACAATAAATGTAGTGAACATTCATCATCTCATATAGATACAAAATTAAAGAAATAGCAAAGCAATATTTTTTCCTTGTGATGAGAACTCTTGGGATTTAATCTTTTAACAACTTTCATATGTAACATACAGCAGTGTTAATTATATTTATCATGTTGCACATTACATCCCTAGTACTTGTTTACCTCATAACTGGAAATTTGTCCCTTTGACCACCTTCATCTAATTCCCCTTCTCCCCACTTCCATCTCTGGTAACTACAAATATGATCCCTTTTTCTGTGGATTGATTTATTTGTTGGTTTTGAAGTATAATTAACTTACAATACTATGTTAGTTCTTGTTTGTTACAAAACAGTGATCCGATATTTCTATCCATTTTAAAATGATCACCACGATAAGTCTAGTCCATCTGTTACCTTACAGAGGTATTACATAATCATTGACTAGATTCCTCACCCTGTACATTTCATACCTGTGACTCATTTATTTTGCAACTGGAAGTTTGGACCTTTTAATTTCCCTCACTTATTTCACTCCTTGTTAAAAGTCTTGATATGCGTTAACTTGCTTAAGGCAATGGACAGTAGTCTGGTGAAGAAATGCATGCAATTCAAATTTTGACAAATTAAGTCACACCTTGTTATAATAATAATATTTTAATAATAAAATGGCTAAGACAAATCCTTTCATGCAATGAATATCTATCCCTGAATTTGTCAGTCTGTCAATTCAGATTTTCTAAAAGTAATTTAGAAACAATTTCATACTACAGAAAAATTGCTAAAATAACACAAAGAACTCTTATAGTCCCTTTAACTAGATACTCCAATGTTTAACATTTTACTTCATTTGCTCCATTGTTTGCTCTTCTCTCTGTGTCCATTATCATTAGTCTTTCTGTGAATCCTTTGAGAGCTAGATGTTGTCTCATCACCCCTAAATCTGCCAGAGTGTCTTTCCCTAAAACAAGTATACAACTGTGCAAACCAGGAATCAATATTGGCATTACAGCATTACATTACCATCTGATTCATATCCATCCATTCAGATTTTGCCAGCTGGCCAACAATATCACTTTTCCCCTTTCTGGTTCAGTATCCTTTCCAGGATTACATGTTATATTTAGTTTTTGATCTCCTCCAATCTGGGCCAGTTCTTCAGTCTTTCCTTATGTTTCATATTCTTGAAAATTTTGAAGAGTACAGACCTTACATTCTGTAGGATGACCATCAACCTGGGTCTGTCTGATGGTTCTTCATGACCAGGCTCAGGCCATGGATTCTCAACAGGAAGACTGCAAAATGATACCTCACATCAGTAGATACAAAATGTCAACCTGACCTTTCATAGATGATGTTCATCATGAACACTGGGTCCTCAGGTGTTAGCTAAAGTCTACTGTTGAATTAAAAGTCATTTCAATTAAAATCCATCATTTCCATTTTTTTAAAAGCAGTGTACATTGACTTTCTTCATACCCATCCCCCACACTTTACAAAAAACATAGATACCTAATTTTATTAATTTTTTCTGCCCATTTAAAATTTTTTTAAATTATTAAAGAATGATAATACATCTATAGGAGACTTGGAAAATACAGAACAAAGTTACTCATAGTTCCATTATATATTACAATTATTTTTAAGTAGATAAATTAAGATTTTTAGTTGGAGCTTCAATATCAAACTCTCAAACATTAATAGGATGAATAGACAGAAAAGTAGAAGGCTATAGCAGACCTGAAAAGTACTATGAACAATTTAACGTAATTAAGATTTATACAATTTTCATACAACAGCAGGATACAAATTCTATTCAAGTTCCCATAGACTATAAATCAGGAGACCCTAGAACATATCCATGGACATAAAACAAGGTGCAAAATTTCATGGTCTAAAAGTATTGAAATCATACAGAGTCTGTTTTCTTATCACTGGAATTATTTTAGAAATCATTATCAAAAGATATTTGAAAATAAACCACATAATTTCAAGCGCAATGTGACATTTACCAGGAGAGATCTTTGACTTAGCCGTTGAAAGCCTCAATGAAGTTAAAAGACTGAAGAAACACAGTGGGTGATTGCAGAGAAGAAAGCATTTAAATGAGAAACTAATTAAAATGAGAAATTAATATTAAAGGTACTTTAAAAACCCTATTTTTTTTAAATTAAATATCCACTTTTTAAATGATGGGTGCAGATACCAAATTTTAAATAATAAGTCATATTTGCTCAGTTTGTTACCTGTGTTTTCCTTTTGCTAAGAGTATGCCATTAATTTAAGGGGTAATAATACCACATTAATGGTTTAAATGTTTATCAGGGATTATCTTTTGAGATATTCATTTATTGGGGCTATTTTATAAGAAAGCTATTGAAAGGTTCAGTTTGATCATACATCAGCAGAAACAACTGGTGATTATATTTTCTTAGGTTTTAATAAGTATTGAGAACCACAATATTAAAAAACTTTTTATCAGTTTGTTGCTGAAACATTTCAAAATACTTAAAGTACAAAAGTAAAATATTAGAATATTCTGTAAGAAATAATGACAGAAATTGAATACTGTTTTCTAAGTAAACAAAATAATAATAAACCTATTTGCAGGAGGTGGATTTGGTGTGTTGTAGTGAAGCAAGTTGTCTTATAGTTCAAAATTTTAGTTCAATTTAAATAATAATATTGATAATACTTATATGTGGTGAAGGCTTCAAACCATATAGAAAATGTATAAGTAAAATTCTGCCTTCCTTTACTACCCTTCCCCTAATTTCTAGTCTCTTCCTCCGAAAGTATAACCATTGTTTTTTCTTCCAGAAAAATGTTTGCATCTACAAAATATGTATTTTTTTTGGAGGGGGAATAGAATCTTGCTGTACATACATGTCTTACTATGTACTTTTCACCTTTATTTTTTCATTTAATGCTATTTCATAGACATGTCATCACCTAGAGATGTACATCCTTCTTTTTAATGGTTACATAGTATTTCTTAGCATGGACTACCATAGTTTGTTTATTCCTATTCTGATGGGGATTTTTGATTATTTTTAGGTTTTTAAATTTAAAAACAAACCACAGTGACTCTCATTATATATGCCTATAAAGTTTCAATTAAGATGAAAATGTGGTCTGGACAAAAAGAAATGAAGTATGGGGTGGATTTAGGGTGACAGAAAAATAACAAAAAGGTGCTATTATTTCTGATGAACAGTAAACTAAATTTTTTTTCCTAGTCCCTTTCTGAAATGAGATAGTGAAGTGAAATTGCTCAGTCTTGTCTGACTCTTTGTGACCCCATGGACTGTAGCCTACAAGGCTTCTCAGTCCATGGGATTTTCCAGGCAAGAGTGCTGGAGTGGGTTGCCATTTCCCTCTCCAGGGGATCTTCCCAACCCAGGGATTGAACCCGGGTCTCCTGCATTGCAGGCAGATGCTTTACCATCTGAGCCACCAGGGAAGCCTGAAATGAGATAGGATATCAGTAAATAAAAGTAAGATGAAAATGTCAGGCTAGATTGCATGATTCCATGAAGTTAGCAGTAAAGAAATGGAGAATGTACAGGCAGAATAACTTTCTGTTTTAGGATTATAACCTTTAATAAAAGGTCAGTTAAAATTGGTCATGTGATTTTTGTATTTTTGTTTCTAGGAAAACAAACAGATCAGGTGGGGTTCTAGGTGGGATTATATTTTGGAATCTATGTCTCATACCAGCATTCAATGGTTTAGGTAAGCACTTTATGGATTAAAGAGTAAGTAGCTTCACGGTAGGAAATGTATATACACATACACACATATATATGCATATGTGTATTTTAAAAATTATTTTGTTACCAGAGATGATCTTTTGTTCCTTCCAGTTTTATTGAGATATAATTGACATATAATAGTATAAGTTTAAAGTGTGCAGAATAATGATCTGACTTGTATTGATGACCACACTAAGTTTAGTGAATATCAGTCATCTCCTATAGATACAAAATGAAAGCAATGTAAAAAATTTCCCCTCAGTGATGAAAACTCTTAGGATTTACAGTCTTAACAACTTTCAGTATAACGTACATTAGTGTTAATTATATTTATCATATTGTACATTATATCTCTAGTACTTATTTATCTTACAACTGCAAGTTTGTACCTTTTAATTACTTCACCCAATTCCCTTTCCCCCAACCCCCTATCAGAGATGATCTTGAGTGACAGTTGTTCTTCTCTCTGGCTAATTTCCCCTCTTCTTCTCCTCCCCCACCTCTCTACATACACAAAGAGAAACAAAAAGGAAAATCTGTTGTAAATATACTAATGTTTATGCTCAAGGGAAAAAGAAGGCTGAGATGTCCAAGAGATAGCATGTCTGCGTGTAAAGAGTAATACATGCTGGGAAGTAGGCAGGATAGGACTGTGATAGTGGACCCTGTGCAGAAGATGGAAGGAGAACAAGACAGATGCTTTCATTTGTGGGGTCAGAAAGTCTGAGCAAAGTAGTGTAGGAAAAGCAGTAACCAACTGGGGTGGAGGAAGGTAAAGATGTCATGAAACACTGGGAAAAGAGCAGAGAAAGATGAAAAGATTACAGATGAGAAACCAAAGCACTGCAAGTGGTCACTTAATCAAGGCAAGTCATTTAGATGAGGCAATTGTGTGGAGACAATGTCTGTGAGTGAAGGTCGATTCATTCTCCAGGTGTTCATTTTCATCCCTATTAGGATGCCAAGCACTAGGGGAGGTGCTCAGACATGGCAGTGAATAAGGCACCCAGGCTTCTGCTTGCAGGAAGCTTACATTCTAGTGGAATCACAGTGAAGGGACTTGATTCCTCAGGAATCTTCAACAGGATCAAACCACAGAGTTAGAAGTCCTTCATGACTGTGGATGGAATAGTTTCAACATGAAACTGAAGGATGGACCAGCTGAGACTGTGATGATTGAGGCTTTCCTAAAGTGCTGACAGCGATCATAGGATCTTCAGTTAGTAATTTAGGAGACTGATCAGAGAAGCTGATGAGAAATAGATGAAACTGTACACATAGTACCTTTCCCCCTTCATCTCTTATAATAAAGCAGTTTTGGATGGAGGAAGACTATAAAGGTAAAGATGAAAGTAAAGTGAAAGTGAAGTCGCTCAGTCGTGTCTGACTCTTTGCGACCCCATGGACTGTATCCTACCAGGCTCCTCTGTCCATGGGATTTTCCAGGCAATAGTACTGGAGTGGAGTGCTATTTCCTTCTCCAGGGGATCTTCCCGACCCCGGGATCAAACCCAGGTCTCCCACATTGTAGACAGACGCTTTACTGTCTGAGCCACCAGGGAAGTCCAAAAGATGAAAGTAAGGAAGGGTATAATTCTATGAGTATGGTCTTCTGAGGTAATGATTTTCCTTATACTGCCATTGCCTTTGTTTTTAAAAAAATATTTTATTTTGGGATGGAGGACACATGTACACCCATGGCTGATTCATTTCAATGTATGGCAGAAACCACCACAATATTGTAAAGTAATTAGCCTCTAAGTAAAATTAATTAAAGAAATATTTTATTGGTGTATAGTTGCTTTACAATATTGAGGTAGTTTCTGCTGTACAGCAGAGTGAATCAGCTATGTGTTTACATATATCCCCTCTTTTTTGGATTTCCTTCCCATTTAGGTCACCACAGAGCACTGAGTAGGGTTCCCTGAGCTAACAGTAGGTTCTCATTAGTTATCAACTTTATTTTTTAAAATTTCATTTTATTGAAGTACAGTTGATTTACAATGCTATTGCCTTTAAAGTGAGAATAGCTCCCATTCTCCTCCTCCTCTTATTTCTATCCTCACTCTTCCTTCTCCTCTACCTCCTTGTCCTCCTCATTATAATGATCATATCTTAACTTTTCTAGAAAATCTTCTGTTGGGGCAATAGTCCACGTCCCATTTTGTCACACCTCCAAGGAGTCTCTTCAAATAAAATTTTTTAAAATGGTTTCTTTAAAGGGGTCATGAAAGGAAAGGGCATCCAGATCAATGGTGGGGCTAATCTCTAGTATTAATATTTATGATGTAATAATAAATGTACTTTAGTTTCTGTCTCGAGCTAATTTACTTATGACATTTAACAGACATTTTAGACATCTTAGCGGCACTTTTCTACAGCAGTGCTGGTCTTTTCAGAGATTCTGGTGAAACTTTTTTAAATGTGTCTGGATTTGGCTGGGTGGTGGGATGGCTAAAGGTCTTGGTTTTCATTTGGACATAATTTTTAAGATTCAGTTTTGGAACCAGTAAGAGCTGGTAGGTAAGTGGTCCATGGGATCTTTACCCTGAAACTTGATAAAGACTTGATAAAGTTAAAAGTCTTGGTCCATCTAAGGATCTACCCAAGGACAGTCAGGCAGTCATCAATTTAACCTTGACTCCTGGACTTCCATTCTCAGTTTCATGTTCTGGAACTAAGTTTTCGTTCCTGATCTTTTTCATTTCCCCTTGTTTATTTTTGGGAATGTACTCTTAAAAAATTGTAAAATAACCTTAAGAATAGTGTTGCTTCTATTGCTTAATTGGTAATGAACTTTTGTGATAGAACTTTAAGTTCATTTAATATATTGAGGTATTATCCAAATGTATTAGCCTTTGATCCAAATTTAACTTTAGAAAACTGATTGACATGACAATTTGAATGTCTTTCTTTTACATGTGCACAAATTTTCTTTTTTACTGTTCAAATAAGAAATTTGAGGTTTAACTTCTATTTTTACTTCTTTCCATTTTCTAGTATCTTGAATTCATTTGTCATTGTTCTCTTCTTAACTGGAATGGTGGCTATGATCATATTAAGAACTCTCCACAAAGATATTATCAGATATAATCAGGTTTGTTTTCCTGTAAATAAAAATGCACATATTTGATTAAGCCAATATTTGAATGCCTGCTTTGCCCAGTTCTCAAGGTTGTATTTCTACTTAGAGTATAGCACCTTGAATATAACACATTTTAATGTCTAGTAATTTTGCATATTGTGCTGAATCAAAGTATAGAGTATTGTGTAGATTCTTAAAAAGTATAGGTAAGTTTATTAGAGAGTTATTTGCTATCAACTCTTTGGTTATATACTTTTCCATGTTCTGATCTTTCAAAATATCATTATTTAAGATTTTCATTAATTTGGAACATGAGAATATGTACAAAACATTGCAAAATACTACAATTTAGGGCAAATTTAGTTTTATCTAATTTATACTCTTGACTCTTATGATCATTTATGTATTGATGAAATTTTAATTTCTATAGAATTAGTTGAATTCTTTTTTGTATGTTAAATCATGTTGCTTTTTCCATGAAAATCAAGCCAGTTGTGTGCTTTACATAATTAACACACTCCCTTCAGTGCAAAACTTAGAGAATGGCTCATTTGTATGGCAGGATCACATACCTGCCAGAGACCTACTTTATCCAAAATGAGCCATTAGTTTGTCTTTAGAGGAAAATTAGTTTTCTGCTAACTTTCAGAGCTCTTATAACTTTCTGTCATAATAACTCCTGCGTTTATTAAAGACTTTCTCTTATGCAGGAAGATATCCAGAAGGATTATGGTTGGAAGCTTATTCATGCGGATGTATTCAGACCTCCAAGGCATGGAATGTTGTTATCAATTTTACTGGGTCAAGGAACACAAGTTTTGATTATGACATTTATTACTCTATGTGAGTAGGCTCGGATCAATATGTGTCATCTTCAACATTCTGACATAGGTTAAACTTTGATTCATGTGTACAACAGAACTGTGAAAATTCTACCCTAAAGTTTAAGGAAATGTGTATTTTATAGTATATTTTAATGAGTATTTGTAGTATATTTAAAATAAAATTTGTATTTTCTTTTAAGGGTATGGATCTGAATATGTTCCTATATCAAGGACCTTTCATAGTTTCTTCAGTTCTGAATAATTTATTGTAATGTCCAATATACATGTTCCTTGCTTTGCATGTGGGTAGATCATATTTTAGGTGGGCTCAGGGAATTGTAATTCAGAGATTAGGATTTTGAAATGCTAAGGCAAGCCTAAGCGCTGGTCTTGAAATGTATAAATGAAGTGGCATCGTTAGTAGGTTTACAGTGGCAGATGAACTCTCTCTGCCTTCATTATCAACCAAGAGTAGAGTTTGTCAGTTTTTGATAACCAGAGTGGGGATTTTCACAAACAAAGCTTCTGTAAATAAATGGCTTATTAGGTGTTTCAGATGTCAATGATAACTTCTAAATTTAGCTCTTAAGGTTATGTTTTCCTGGGACCAAGTCTCATTGTGATGTTCCGCCCCCCCCCCCCCCCACCTCGAATAAAAGGAAACAGAAGGAAATTTTTGTGGGGAAAAATGATTTGCTCTTTAGGGAGTGACTACTGGAGTAGGGAAAGGGAAGATCTTCTCTTTGATTTTGATTTAAAATAATATAATTAATGATTTAAACAAGGAGGTTAAAGACTAAATTGAAAACACAGTTTGCCTTGTATGGGATCAGACTTTTCGTTAAGAACAGATTGTCAAAAAATTAGCTAAGTAAGTAACATCAGAGAATTTCCCTGTATGCTGTTCCATAAAAATGTCTTAATAAGGTGTCTTTAATATATTATAAAGCCTTATGTGTTTTGAGGCTATCATTGTCACTGGTTTGATATTTCTTCTTTGTGCTTTTAGTTCTTGCCTGTCTTGGTTTTCTTTCTCCTGCTAATCGTGGTGCTTTAATGACCTGTTCTGTTGTGTTATGGGTCCTTATGGGAGCATCTGCTGGATACGTGTCTGCTAAGGTGTACAAGTGTAAGCATTACTATTATTATTCCAAGTTGGTGTGTTAAATATAGAAATTAAAAAGCTTGAAAATTTAAAAAATTGCATCAGGAATTTTAGCTGACCTAGCAAAATATAATTGTGTCCTCGTTACTGTAAAATATTTGTAAAGTGGACTAAATCTAGTTGCCCTAGTAATTATTCTGTCCTTTACTTCCTCAGCATTTAGAGGTCTGAAGTGGAAGACAAATTTCTTGCTGACGGCACTGCTGTGTCCTGGGTTAGTATATCATGTTCTCCTTTCTCTACACAATTATAATCTTTCTTATACTTTACCTTGGAAAAATCATTGTACACAATAATGAAGAGTAGAATGGAGGTGAGTGACCACTGTTTTTTCTGTGGCTGCAGCATTCTTTTTTGGTATATTTGCATTCTTTTCATCTTTTTGTAACCCTTAGTACAAAGAGATGGTGATGGTGCTGCAGTATTCAGTTTTGATCTTTGTTTTTGAAGCAGGTTTCATAAATGCTCATCTCAGTTATGCATCTTGCCTTATGTATCATGTTAGAGTGGCAGCTTATATACCACATTGTGTTATTCTCCTTGTCTCTGCCTTCTGTGATTATTTCTTCCTATCTCACCTCGTTACTGCAGTATCATTAGTGACTGCAGACCCCAGGCAGAGTCATGGTCAGAGAGGGAGTCAGGGTGGTGCTGCACAGTGGCTCTTAGGGAGCTCTTCTGGTCCCCTAATTCTAAAGATGCAGAATCAACGTGTTCAAGGTCATACGTGAAGTCAGTAATGGAGCTCAGCCTATGTATTGGCTTGGCCAAAAAGTTAATTCAGGTTTTTCCATCTTGTGGAAAAGCGTGAGTGAACTTTTTGGCCAACCCAATATCCCTGACCAGTGCTCTTCCCATAATGCCTCACCAATAAGGTGCTGACTCGTTTTGAGTTTTATCTTCAGATTCTTTAATATGTTTTATCTTAGTCAGCTCGGGCTACTATAACAGAATACCATAGACTGGGTGGCTTAAACAACAGCCATCTATTTTCTCACAGTTGTGGAGGCTGGGAAGCCCAAGATCAGGGCATCAACAGGATAGGGTCCTGGTGAGTGCTCTCTTCTTGGTCGCTGATAGCTGCCATCTTGATGCATCCTTACATGGCAGAGGAAAAGAGAGACACCGAACTCTACAGTATCTCTTCTTGTAAGGGCACTAATGTCATCATGAAGGCTGCACCCTCATGACCTCATCTAAACCTAGTCCCTCTCCCAAGGCCCCATTTGCAAACACCATTACATTAGGAATTAGGGTTTTTAAAAAAAAAAACAAAACAAAAAAAAAACTTTTTATTTTGTTTTGGGGTATATGTGATTGACAATATTGTGATAGTTTCAGGTGAACTGTGAAGGGACTCAACCATACATATACATGTATCCATTCTCCCTTAAACTCCCCTCCCATTCAGACCACCACACGACATTGAGCAAAGTAGGGATTAGGATTTTAATATAAGAATTTTGGGAGAAACAATTCAATCCATAGCATGTTTGATTTAAAAAAATTCTTTCTTTAATATGTTCTGGAGGACTTTTTTTTTTTTAGGAAATGTCATGGATTATATCTTAATTGTTACATGGAACTTAAAAAAAATGTGTTTTTTGGCTGCACTGGGACTTCATTGCTGCATGGCTTTTTCTGTTGTGGAGCACAGACTCTAGGCGTGTGGGCTCAGTAGTTGTGCCTCATGGGGTTAGTTGCTCCATGGTATGTGAAATCTTCCCAGATCAGGGATCAAACCCATGTCCCCTGCATTGGTAGGTGGATTCCCAATCACTGAACCACCAGTGAAGTCCTGTTTTGTGGTCATTTAATTTCTATCTGTTGTAAAATTCCCATGTCCTTAATGCTAGAAGTGTGTCACAATAACGCATATATGTGTGCTCAGTCACTCAGTTGTGTCCGACTCTGTGACTCTATGGACTGTAGCCCACCAGACTTCGCTGTCCATAGGATTTCCCAGGCAAGAATACTGGAGTGGGTTGCCATTTCCTCCTCCAGGGGATCTTCCCAACCCAGGGATCAAAACTGCGTCTCCTGCATCACCCCTCCTTCATCACCTGTATTGGCAGGCAGTTTCTTTACCACTGAGCCACCTGGGAAGCCCCGTCACAATGGTGGAAATTCTATAATGGAAGTTATACGTAATAAATTCAGTTACATTGTATACTAATTAGTGACAAAATGAGAGCAAATGCTCTGTGACTGAGTATAAAGCCATCATCAGTGCAATGCAGTGATAGATGATACATTCAGTAGACTCATAATGTTTTATCTACATCTGGCTTTTCCCCTCAACTCCAGGGAAAGGCTTGAATATTCCAAGTTTGCACATCAAATACATGTACCACAGAGTTTTTGATTTATTTAAAATAAGGACAATGCACTCCTCTTCCCCTTGCCACCTTGAATAGAGCCATCTGCTTTTTCTATAACTCTTTTCAAGGGAACTAGAATGGGTGGTCTTTCCTGAGCTTTAATACCTTTATGTAAGAAAGCAATGTCCTTGATGATATTTCAAATATTTGTTGCTTCAAGTTCAAGACTCAGATGAATCTGAAATTGAGTAACTTTGGCACAAAAGTGCCATTGTGCAAAAGTCATTATACTGGATTGTAATACAAGGGCTATTGCGAGCAAGAACTAGTCAATAAACCATCTACTATTCTCTTCATTATTTAGTTACTCATTCAACTTATTTATTGTATTTTTGAAAAAAATTTTTTACTATATTTAATGCATTATGCTAGGCACTGGAGAGGAAATAAATGTAAATCTCTCCTGAAACTGCCTTCGTGGCTTCAGATGAATAATAATGGCCTATTTTTCATCAGACAGATGTTCCATCTCATTGTAAAAAGAAGTTACGTCATTAGAATAGAAAATTTAAAAGAATTAGAATATGCTGTGTCACTAAGCTTGATTAACTAAATTGAACAATTAATGTCTGGAAATGAATTAGCATTTTCAGTGCACTATGAGCTGTTTTTATCTTGTTTTCTATGGGATCAATTTTGAAGAATGTTTTAGACAGCAAAATTTAAAAATTCCAGTGGAAGTCCCTAATAACATGGCTCAGGGTTACAGGGACTATGAAATGGTTCAGTATCAAATCACAGTTTTATGAAAATGTATTTTTTTAAATTTGAAAAGCAGCTGTTAACAGTAGTTGTCCCCTAGGTGGGTTGCTGCATGGCTGGGGGACAGGAGTGTGAAGGAGACTGTTTTATACTTATTTTCACTGTTTCTCTATGTTTCTTTTTACTTTTCATATTGTATACCATATACATGTGTTCAGTTCAGTTCACTCGCTCAGTCGTGTCTGACTCTTTGCAACCCCATGAATCGCAGCATACCAGGCCTCCCTGTCCATCACCATCTCCCTGAGTTCACTCAAACTCACGTCCATCAAGTCGGTGATGCCTTCCAGCCATCTCATCTTCTGTCGTCCCCTTCTCCTCCTGCCCCCAATCCCTCCCAGCATCAGAGTCTTTTCCAATGAGTCAACTCTTTGCATGAGATGGCCAAAGTACTGGAGTTTCAGCTTTAGCATCATTCCTTTCAAAGAACACCCAGGGCTGATCTCCTTTAGAATGGACTAGTTGAATCTCCTTGCAGTCCAAGGGATTCTCAAGAGTCTTCTCCAACACCACAGTTCAAAAGCATCAATTCTTCGGCACTCAGCTTTCTTCACAGTCCAACTCTCACATCCATACATGACCACTGGAAAAACCATAGCCTTGACTAGACAGACTTTGTTGGCAAAGTAATGTCTCTGCTTTTCAATATGCTATCTAGGTTGGTCATAACTTTCCTTCCAAGGAGTAAGCGTCTTTTAATTTCATGGCTGCAGTCACCATCTGCAGTGATTTTGGAGCCTAAAAAAATAAAGTCTGACACTGTTTCCACTGTTTCCCCATCTATTTGGCATGAAGTGATGGGACCAGATGCCATGATCTTCGTTTTCTGAATAATGAGCTTTAAGCCAACTTTTTCACTCTCCTCTTTTACTTTCATCAAGAGGCTTTTTAGTTCCTCTTCACTTTCTGCCATAAAGGTGGTGTCATCTGCATATCTGAGGTTATTGATATTTCTCCTGGCAATCTTGATTCCAGCTTGTGCTTCCTCCAGCCCAGCATGTCTCATGATGTACTCTGCATATAAGTTAAATAAGCAGGGTGATAATATACAGCCTTGACGAACTCCTTTTCCTATTTGGAACCAGTCTGTTGTTCCATGTCCAGTTCTAACTGTTGCTTCCTGACCTGCATACAGATTTCTCAAGAGGCAGGTCAGGTGGTCTGGTATTCCCGTCTCTCTCAGAATTTTCCACAGTTTATTGTGATCCACATAGTCAAAGGCTTTGGCATAGTCAATAAAGCAGAAAGAGATGTTTTTCTGGAACTCTCTTGCTTTTTCCATGATCCAGCAGATGTTGGCAATTTGATCTCTGTTTCCTCTGCCTTTTCTAAAACCAGCTTGAACATCTGGAAGTTCACAGTTCACGTATTGCTGAAGCCTAGCTTGGAGAATTTTGAGCATTACCTTACTAGTGTGTGAGATGAGTGCAATTGTGTGGTAGTTTGAGCACTCTTTGGCATTGCCTTTCTTTGGGATTGGAATGAAAACTGACCTTTTCCAGTCCTGTGGCCACTGCTGAGTTTTCGAAATTTGCTAGCATATTGAGTGCAGCACTTTCACAGCATCATCTTTCAGGATTTGAAATAGCTCAACTGGATTTCCATCACCTCCACTAGCTTTGTTCGTAGTAATGCTTTCTAAGGCCCACTTGACTTCACGTTCCAGGATGTCTGGCTCTAGGTCAGTGATCACACCATCGTAATTATCAAGAGGTTTAGGGGCTTTCTTAAGTAGATGAGAGGGAGAATCTTAAGGTATTGGGATTCTTATTTGTTAAAATGTGGTAATTTGAAAGAGAGTTTCAGTGCCTCATGGTATGGACATGGACAATGTAAAAATGGTTTTGAATTTAAATGGAGAAGCAGTTCAATTAATGAGCATACACTTCCTAAGAGAAATTGAAAAAAGTAAAATTATTAAATGATGTAATTTTGCTGCATGTAGGCCCAAAAGCGGTAGGTAAGAAAGGGAAGAGTCAGCAGAGGTTGATGGGCATGTACCCAAACTTTAAAAATAGAAGAAGGAAGGTTGAATTCTAGTACTCAGTATTAGCTAAGTGACTTTGGATAAGTCCTATAACCTTTCTGATTGTCCATTTCCTTGCGTGTAATGCTTGTGTCACAGAGTCATTTAGAAAAGTAAATGAGCTAATGGATTGTGAAATTGTTTTGTGAACTACAAAGCATTTTTGGTCACTCTCTTCTTCTGTGTTCCTACTGTTTTATATCTATTATCTGCTACAGTATTTCCTATGTTGTAATTTGTTTATCTCTGTCCGCCACTAGACTGAGCTTTTTCAGAGCAAGGATGTTTGTTTTATATATCTTGGAACACCAGGGCCTAACTCATAGGTACTCAATAAATGTTTGATGAATGTGTGAATAAATGTTTCAAGTAGGAGATGGACCCAGGTGACCTCTTAAGTTTCCTTCTAGTTTTGCTGTTTAAGATTCTATGAAAAGGTCTATAAATAATTAGACATTGACAAAGGAAGAAATACTTAGAATATAAAAACATGAAATGGAAGGACAGTTACAGAATTGTTAAACACATATTAGCATTCTAGAGTGTACTTTCAAAAGGGAAATCGTTGAGATGGGTTAATTGAGTTTATATATAAGAAAGAAGGTTATGATTTGTCAACTGAGAAGTAATTTTTCTGGCTGTGGAAAGATAACAGTTAAAATGAATCTTTCCAAAGCTAGAAAATGTGGCAGAGGAATATTGCAGCTAAACAAATTCATTAGAGCAGAAAGGTATTACAAAAACATTTGAGGAAGTATGGTTAAATCATGGGAAACTAAACTCCCTTATTGAGAAGCCAGAAACTGATGAGACATAAGGTGGAGGTTTTATTGTTGTACATGCTGTTGTTTGAAAGGACTGGAAGCTCTCTCTCCAACAGGAGCAAAGTATGAGCCTTTAAAGAGCAGAATAGATATGCCTACTGAAAAAAGTGTTAATAGAAGAGTCTGTAAATGCAAGGAGGAAAGGTGAAGTAGAAATGGTAAAATGAAAGAATAAATGAATAAAAAAAGAATAAAAGAATAAAATGAAAGAAGGTTTAGAAAGGACAAAATCACTTATAATGAGGGATGGAGAAGGATCCAAAACAATGATCCTAAGTAAGAAATTGAAAATGGAAAATATGAAGGAAGCCTTAAAATACTAGAACTGGAATGGGCCTTGAGAGAATTTACAACTGAAGACTGAAACCAGAGATTCTCTAAACAGTAGATCTCAAAGCCTAACCTGGTGCAGCATCAAGTGGCTGTCACCACATCCCCTGTCTCTGATCTTTGACAAAATGTTTTGGGGAGGAGAAGGTAGATGCGATTGGTCTGGTTGGTTCCTACTGTAGACGCTTTATTATAGCACAGTGGGATGGAGAAAGCTTGCTGTTAAAACACACACACACACACACACACACACACACACACACACATCTGAGTAAGAATCCCAGCTGTTTGATCTTCAGCAAATTACTTACTATCCCTAAAAGATATTCAGAAAGAACTCTATCCATGTAACCTGTTTTACATTTACCTGGGTTGATCATTAATTTTCCTTTTTTTTCTTGTCTGTTCTTCATTTCTTACTCTTTTTAAACTGCTTTCTAAGACATTTCATCAGCTTTATCTTCCAAACCTTTTACTAAGGTTTTAAATTTACCTTATCATTAAAAAAAAAATTGGAGTATAGTTGATTTATAGTGTGTTAGTTTCAGGTGTACAAAACAGTGCTTCAGTTATATGTGTATATATACATATATATATTCTTTTTCAAAGTTATTTCCATATAGGTTATTATAAAATATTGAGTATCATTTCCTATGCTATACAGTAGGTCCTTGCTGATTATCTATTTTATATATAGTAGTGTGTATATAGGACTTCCCTGATGTGTATATATGGGCTTCCCAGGTGGCGTTAGTGGTAAAGAACCTGTCTGCCAATGCAGGAGACACAGGAGACACCGGTTCAATCCCTGGGTTGGGAAGATCCCCTGGTGGAGGAAATGGCAACCCACTTCACTATTCTTGCCTGGAAAAATTCCATGGACAGAGAGGCCTGGTGGGCTACATATGTTAATCCCGACATCCTGATTTATTCCTCTCCTCATCTTTCCTTCCCTGATAGCTGAGTTGGTAAAGCATCCACCTTCAATGCCAGAGACCCTGGTTCGATTCCTGGGTCAGGAAGACCCACTGGAGAAGGGATTGGCTACCCACTCCAGTATTCTTGTGCTTCCCTTGTGGCTCAGCTGGTAAAGAATCCGCCTGCAATGTGGAGACCTGGGTTTGATCCCTGGGTTGGGAAGATCCCCTGGAGAAGGGAAAGGCTACCCACTCCAGTATTCTGGCCTAGAGAATTCCATGGACTATAGGAGTCTCAAAGAGTCGGACACCACTGAGCAACTTTCACTTCACTTTCCCCTTTGATAACCATACATTTATTTTCTATGTCTGTCTCTTTCCATTTTGTAAATAAGTTTGTTTATTTTTTTTAGATTTCACATACAAGTGCCTCTGGTCATACTTTTAATTCCTAAGACCTCTTCTAGGAAATTTCCTGGCAGTCCAGTGGTTAGGGCTGTGTGCTTCTGTTGCAGGGGGCTGGATCCCTGGTCAGGGAAACTAAGATGCCACAAGTCCTGTGGCACAGCTGACACAAAAACAAAAACACAACAGCAAGAACTCTTCTATTTTCTCAAAAGTCTTTTAAAATTTCCTCTTCCTGTCTCATGGCTGCAATGTCTTCTTTAATTTCTCTGAGGATCTTAAATGGTCTTGGTAAAGTTTTTTCCTGAGCTTCAGGAATCTTCTCTAAGGAACTAACCCTCCTGTCTTCTGCAGGGGTCATGAAATGATGTTTGGTTCTGCAGAGTTGGGGGGTGGGGGACAGAATCTGCAGGTCTGTCAACATCTCAGGCTGACTTTGAACCAGTCCTTCTGGTTTTAGCCACTCCTTCATCCCTACCTGTAGAGGTACCTGGCACCACAAATTCCCAAGCCTTTTTGGAGCTCTGTGGTATAAACTGAGTTGCCTCTCAGCTTTTTGTACTGACGACTTAGGATACAGGTTCGCACTCCAACTAACTCGGTTACTATTTGTCTGCTCCCTGGTTCCAAACTTTGCTGCTAATGTCTTCTCCCCTTTACAACATCCCCCCATCCTTATGCCTTTAAAAAATCCTTTTGCTCTAATTTTATCAGGGTTTTGATGAGGGAGCAGAACTAAATATGCATTCAATGTGCCATCTTTAACCCAAAGTCTTTTAATTCTTCATGTCTTTTGTATACATTCTTTACATTTTAACCATCATCACATTGTACAGATTCTTAACACTTTATATCTAGTCTCCTTGCCTCTAGTATCTCCTCCTTTAGATTTGTCCTTTGGAATGCTGTAGATTCACCTTTCCGGAAAATTGCATGGAATACCTCACAACTTTGAGTGTAAAAACCCTTCAGTTGCTTCCTAGTGTTGACAGGATAAAGTCTATATTCCTTAACTGGACATTCAAAGCCTTCCACAGTCTAACTTCTGCCCATCTTTTCAACCTCATCATTTAGGCTTTCAGAAACACTCATGGGACTTCCCTGGTAGTCCAGTAGTTAAGATTCCATGCTCCCAATGCAGGGGGCCTAGGTTCAATCCCTGATTGGGGAACTAGATCCCACATGTAGCAACTGAGACCCAGCATAGCCAAATAAATAAATGTTAAGAAAGAGGAAGGGATGAATCCCTGTCAGAAACACTCACATCCGCACCACTGATACCCATACTTACCTGTAGCTGTGATTAAACTTGTCTGGAACATCTACAGGCATAGTAGCTGGGCTTGCCTGGTGATTTATTCATTAGACTTAGGGGTTGACCTGCTGATTTTGAATTTAAACACTTTGTTTTATTTTGGGGGAAAATTTAAATTATTTTATTGTAAAATTTATACAAAATAAACCATAAGCACACAGTTAAACTTTAAATAGAATTAAGCCAGTCCATAAAACATTTCAAATAAAAAAGTAATAAAAACCTTATCAGCTCATTTGAAATTACTCATCTTTAGATACATGATGGTTTATTTCCTAGATTTAAAATAGTGATCTCCATTACACTTAGTTAGGCTGTAAAATATTAAATACTATTTTTAAAAGACAGATTCTTTAAAAATTTTTTTTTATTTTTTAAATTATGGAAGTATAACACATTTACAGGAGACTTGGAAAATACAAAACAAAGTTATATGTAGTTCCACTATATATTACAATTATTTTTTAAGTAGATAAATAAAGATTTTTAGGGAAAGTTTCACTATCAAACTCTAAAACATTAATAGAATGAATAGACAGAAAACTAGAAGGACATAATAGACCTGAAAAGCAGTATGAACCAATTCAACATAATTAAGATTTATACAGTTTTCACACAGCAGCAGGACACAAATTCTATTCAAGTTCCATAGACTATAAGCCAGGAGACACTGGAACATATCCAGGGACATAAGGTGCAAAAATTTCATGGTCTAAAGGTATTGAAATCATGCAGAGAAAAAACAGATTCTTATACTCAAGGATTAACAAATACTTGCAAATTGATCACCAAAATCTTTGTCAACAAAATTATAAATCCAGAATACAAAAATCTACTTGAAATAATCTAACCAAATACTAAATTACTTAAATGAGACTCAGTTTCTGAGGTGGTATCAAGAGGAAAAAAATCTTATTTACATACAAGGTTGTATACACAAGTAGGTTTTTGTCAATATACATTAAAAAATTTTTTTTAATTGAAATATAGTTGAATTACAGTGTTGTGTTAATTTCTGCTGTACAGCAAAGTGATTCAGTCACACACACTTGCACAGGTTTGGCCGAAAAGTTTGTTCAGATTTTTCCATAACATCTTAAATTCTTTTCATATTCTTTTCCATTATGGTTATCACAGGATATTGAATATAGTCCTCTGTGCTCTACAGTAGGACCTTGTTGTTTATTCATTCTGTGTATACCAGTTTGCATCTGCTAATCCCAAAACTCCCACTCCTACCATCTCTCACCCCCAGCTTTGGCAAATACACTCTTTAAAAACAAATCAAACTGGCCACCATTCCCAAAAATGCTTCTTACACTATGCTGGAATTTAAAAGGATTTTTAATAACTTTGAGCCCTGTTTGCACTACATGTGAAACAGCTTTTAAGATTTCTCTACCTCCTGTACTGAAGGTCAAAAAAAAAAAAAAAAAGCTGAAAATGTCTGCATGATAGTAAACATTTCCCCCCACCACTTAGAGCTATTAATAGAAATTGTATGGCAGAATCTTTGTTAGAAAGGCTCTGAAAAAAAAAAGAGGTATGTATAAGATAATTTTTAATGAACTTTCTTACAGGAAATCATAAAACTCTTGGTTTTAAATGAATACTTGTTTGACAAGAGGCTTTATATAGCCCATTTCAGTCTAGTATTCTAAAATCTGTTTTTAATATATGTATTTTCTTAATTGTGTTTACTCTATTGCATATTGTTTTTCAATGGTATATTATTCCACACCCTATTTATTTTCTGCTAGGCTCTGGAGCTGCAAAGATGAGTGAGATGTAGAAATTATGTCCTGTAATAAATTGCTATCTTGTTATATATATGGTATTGAGTTTAAGCTCCAACTCAATAACTGGGTTTACACAGAATGATTTAATATTCTTCTAGGGTTTAATGTTCTAACATTCATATCAAGTATGTTTATAACATTTTCCTGAAATCGTAACATTTTCTGATGGTTTTTCTCCCCTAGTGTGGTCTTTGTTGACATCTTTATCATGAATTTAATTCTTTGGATTGAAGGGTCATCATCTGCTATCTCATTTGGTACCTTGGTAGGAATCCTTGCATTGTGGTTTGGAATTTCAGTGCCATTAACATTTTTGGGTGCATACGTTGGAAGTTTCCAAAAGGTAAACTTTTAAAATACTGCTTTTGACCATTGAATGATGTCTGAAATAATACCTCAGTGAGAATAGACTATACAGGAAATGGAAGATGTACCATTGGAGAAAATGACAAAGAATAATCATTTAGGGATAAAAGATTTTTACAAACTTTAAATGAAAGACAGTAACACTTTAAAAGACATTCTTTAATGTATTTCACATTTTATGGGTTGTTTATATTTCCCTCTCTCTCTGATGGGCAAAATTTAAAAGATATATTATAGGAAGGCTGACTTTAAGAAAGTCAGAAAAATGATGAGATTATATAGTTGGGGGAAGAAAGCCAAGATACAATCCAAGAAATGGGTTCTGTTGACAGATTTTTTTTCTTTTTTGTTATGGTTTATCCCAGGATATTGAATATAGTTCCCTGTGTTATACAGTAGGATCTTGTTGTGTATCCATTCTCTGTGTAATAGTTTGTATCTTCTCACCCAGTTTACATATTTGATAGCCTATTCAACATATAGGGAAAAGGAACAGTGTACCAAAAAGACTAAATGAGGCCATACTACAAAAGGGTTGTATTATGAGGACATAGCATGAATTTGCATGGGAGAAGTCAGACAAGACAAAACAGGAAGTGGAGTTCCACATAGAGCAGAAAAAGAAAAATTTCTGAAAACTGTTGACAAATTTTCAGAGATAAATTATTAGACAAATTCTAAGAGAGAACTTTTTGACGTCATATATTATTTTACATTGAAACAGTCACTAGTAAGTTTTGTCCAATATCTCCCTTGAAATGTGTAAGGAAAGATAAACATCCTTATTGTTTACCTGTGTCCTATCTAACATGGTGGCCACTCAACAACTATAGTTTTTGAGTACTTGGAATGTGGCTAGTCTGAATTATGTGCTGTAAGTGTAAAATGCACACTGGTTTTCAACCACTTAGAACAGCAACAACAAGAAGAATGTAAAATATCTTGATTAATAATTTTATATCGGTCACAAATGTAAATGATACTATTTGGGCATGTTAGATCATTAGATCAAATAACATATATCAATAAATTGATTCTACCTTTTAAAAATGCACCTACTGAGAAACTGGATACTTACTGCATTTGTGGCTTGCATCATAGTATTTCTGTTGCACAGCACTGGTCTAGCCTTTGCCCATATAACTGCTCTTGAAAATGTTCAGATTTAAGATTGTGTATTGTGTTGCTGTCTGTATAAATTTACTTCAGTTTTATTTCATTCTGATTTTCACTTAATTTATTTTCGAGCAGTTTGACTATCCGGTTGGTACAAACCAGATTCCTCGTCATATTCCTCACCAGGATTTCATTAGAAGACCACTTTTTAGTATCATCATCGGTGGCGTTTTACCTTTTGGTTGTATTTTTATCCAACTATTTTTTATTCTAAACAGCATTTGGTGAGTATCATTATCTTCTTTTTAGCTTATTTATTTTTTAATTGAAGGATAATTGCTTTACAGAATTGTGTTGTTTTCTGTCAAGCATCAACATGAATCAGCCATAGGTATTCATATCTTCTTAATCTCCAAAATATTAATTGTTAATAAATTAATTTTCCTATATGTCGAGGTCGAATTCTGGTATAGTAAGACTTCATGTACTACCCTGTTTTATCCAGGGAATAGCAATCTGACCCGAAGGAATTTCCTAGGAAACTAAGACTTAATTTACAACATTTCAAAGCCACTTTTGGATGGAAATGTCTATAAAGCTTTCCTTTTTGAAAATTAATAGCCTCTTTTTAATCCTTTCCAGGTGACTTAGAAAAGTTGGTCTCAAACCATACTTCTCTGAGACTTTGCAGGGGGTTGAATGGGGGTGTCCCTTGGAGGGAGGTACCTAAAGATGGAAGGGGAAGCTTTGATTTGTATCAGTTTTCCATACTGGCCTCCCATGCAAGATTTCATTTATTTTCTCTGCTAAAAATGACGTGAATAGCACTGATTTGGGGTCTTCATCTGTACTGAGCTATAAGTCATGGTTTTCTATCTTCCTTTCTGTCAACTGTTAGTTGTGCTGTCAGATGCCTTTTCCTTATAGCCTTCCTCTTTTTATCTGCTACTTTTAATCTGTTGTAATTTAAGAATTCTAATAACCAATATGGAGCTTCCCAGGTAGCTCAGTTGTAAAGAATCCGCCTTCCAATGCAGGAGATGCAGGAACCTCAGGTTTGATTCCTGGGTCAGGAAGATCCCCTGGAGGAGGAAATGGCAACCCACTCCAGTACTCTTGCCTGGAGAACCTCATGGACAGAGGAGCCTGGTGGGCTACAGTCCATGGGGTCACAAAGAGCTGGACACAACTGAGCACACACGCACCAATAACCAATATAGAAATGCATGTGAAGTAAGAACCAGTGCTCTCTGATTAAACTGCTACAGTTTTAGTGCCCCTGCTTTGTGACAGCTATTTCAGTTGCTCCAAGTCCCTTTTTTTTCTTACTTTCTGAATCTTGATAGCATTTTGGTTTTGGGAGTTGCCAAGTGGGATTTACTCTGGAGGGATTTTTGGAGATGGGGCAAATGCACAATAAAATAAAATGCAGTCACCAATTGTGCATGTTTATAACACTTTTGTCCCAAAAGAATCTTCTAGACAAAGCTTTGATGTACTAGGAAATTAGGTTTAATCATAGACATTAATTGCCCACCTTTTATAAACAGCACTGTGTCAAAGTTGTTTGAAAGATAAGCAGTAAAATCTGTTACCTTGTCAGCAACTAAATATTTAACATGCTGCAAAATAGATTATAGTAACCAAATTTTGCAGATGTTTTTGATGGGAAAGTATTTTTAAAGCAAAACTAAAAGATTATTTGAAGCGTTAGTCGCTCAGTCATGTCCGACTCTCTTTGCAACCCCATGGGCTGTGGCCCACCAGGCTCCTCTGTCCATGGAATTCTCCAGGCGAGAATACTGGAGTGGGTTGCCATGCCCTTATTCAGGAGATCTTCCTGACCCAGGGATTGAACCTGGGTCTCTCATATTGCAGGCAGATTCTTTACTGTTTGAGCCAAGATTCTTTAGATGATTTAATTTTTGTTTCAATGAGAAACCAGGATGCTTGTTGTGTACAACTTTGTATATATTTATGAACTCTAGAGATGATTCTTCCCAACCCCCATCCTTCATCCTCACCTCCAGGTGTATATTTTACATGAGGTTTTAAAATGGAATATTGATCAGTTCACCAGTTTCTTCTCTTCAGAAGGCTTTTTGAAATGTCTATTTCTTATCCCAATTTAGTCAGCTTGCTCTATAATAATGAAAGGAATTACTTCATTCCTTTGAAGTTTGGCCTAAATGTAATCTACACAGTGATATTTTTAAAGATGCATGTTTGAAAGTAGATTTAATAGAATTATGTGTGTTGTGCTATAAAGACCAATTTGGAGAAGCTACCTGTTAATAGACCTCCAAAGACAAAATTTGATTCTGTGGTTTTCTGTTGTATAATATAGTCGCTGGTTGGAGAAGGCAATGGCACCCCACTCCAGTACTCTTGCCTGGAAAATCCCATGGACAGAGGAGCCTGGTAGGCTGCAGTCCATAGGGTCGCGAAGAGTCAGATACGACTGAGCAACTTCACTTTCACTTTTCACTTTCATGCATTGGAGAAAGAAATGGCAGCCCACTCCAGTGTTCTTGCCTGGAGAATCCCAGGGACGGGGGAGCCTGGTGGGCTGCCGTCTATGGGGTCGCACAGAGTCAGACATGACTGAAGCGACTTAGCAGCAGCAGCAGCAGCAGCATGCCATTTGCGTTTCTAAAGAGAAAACATGTTTTCAACTGTGTATAGAGAAAATTGATGGGTTTCAAGTGAAAACTAAATTATAGGAGCAGACAAATATTGGTGAGTAGCAATACTATTTCTGATGAGAGAGAATATGGCCAAATTCTGAAGCTGTGTAGGTGAGGGAATATACATATATATTTGATACTACATGGATACTACATGAATTTGATGATATTACATGAATAGATGAAGTCTGGAATGAAAATCTCAAGGTGAGAAAAGTGTGTGACAGTTTACTGTTTAGAGTTAGATGGATCTCTCTGTGTGTATCCTTAAGTTAAAGCTTATTTTAAAATTGTCATTTTTCTTTTCAGGTCTCATCAGATGTACATCATGTTTGGCTTCCTTTTCTTAGTCTTTATAATTCTTCTGATTACTTGTTCTGAAGCTACCATTCTGCTGTGTTATTTTCATTTGTGTTCCGAGGTAAAGACATAAGAAACTAATACATCTGAAGCTTTCTAAACTTGCATTATTAGAATTAGAAGTCTGTTGAGAAAGGGATTAAACTAAGTCTTAACTGCATGGTTTCTACAACTTGAGATCAGTTTTATATTGTGTTTTCCTAATGACACATTTTGATTTTGATGCAGCTATCAAGTTAATGCTTTTTTAAAAAATTAATTTATTTTAGTTGGAGGCTAATTACTTTACAATATTGTAGTGGTTTTTGCCATACATTGATATGAATCAGCCATGGGTTTACATGTGTTCCCTATCTTGAACCCCCCACCCACCTCCCTCCCCGTCCCATCCCTCTGGATCATCCCAGTGCACCAGCCCTGAGCACCCTGTATCATGCATCGAACCTGGACTGGAGATCTGTTCATATATGATAATATACATGTTTCAATGCTATTCTCTCAGATCTTCCCACCCTCGCCTTCTCCCAGAGTCCAGAAGACTGTTCTATACATCTGTGTCTCTTTTGCTGTCTTGCATATAGCGTTATTGTTACCATCTTTCTAAATTCCATATATATGCGTTAGTATACTGTATTGGTGTTTTTCTTTCTGGCTTACTTCACTCTGTATAATAGGCTCCAGTTTCATCCACCTCATTAGAACTGATTCAAATGTATTCTTTTTAATGGCTGAGTAATACTCCATTGTGTATATGTACCACAGCTTTCTTATCCATTCATCTGCTGATGAACATCTAGGTTGCTTCCATGTCCTGGCTATTATAAACAGTGCTGCAATGAACATTGGGGTACACGTGTCTCTTTCAATTCTGGTTTCCTCAGTGTGTATGCCCAGCAGTGGGATTGCTGGGTCATATGGCTGTTCTATTTCCAGTTTTTTAAGGAATCTCCACACTGTTCTCCATAGTGGCTGTACTAGTTTGCATTCCCACCAACAGTGTAAGAGGGTTTCCTTTTCTCCACACCCTCTCTAGCATTTATTGTTTGTAGATTTTTGGATAGCAGCCATTCTGACTGGCATGAAATGGTACCTCATAGTGGTTGTGATTTGCATTTCTCAGATAATGAGTGATGTTGAGCATCTTTTCATGTGTGTGTTAGCCATCTGTATGTCTTCTTTGGAAAAATGTCTGTTTAGTTCTTTGGCCCATTTTTTGATTGGGTCATTTATTTTTCTGGAATTGAGCTTCAGGAGTTGCTTGTATATTTTTGAGATTAATTCTTTGTCAGTTGTTTCATTTGCTATTATTTTCTCCCATTCTGAAGGCTGTCTTTTCACCTTGCTTATAGTTTCCTTCATTGTGCAAAAGCTTTTAAGTTTAATTAGGTTTTGTTTGTTTATTTTTGCTTTTATTTCCAATACACTGGGAGGTGGGTCATAGAGGATCCTGCTTTGATTTATGTCAGAGAGTGTTTTGCCTGTGTTTTCCTCTAGGAGTTTTATAGTTTCTGCTCTTACATTTAGATCTTTAATCCATTTTGAGTTTATTTTTGTGTATGGTGTTAGAAAGTGTTCTAGTTTCATTCTTTTACAAGTGGTTGACCAGTTTTCCCAGCACCACTTGTTAAAGAGATTGTCTTTCCTCCATTGTATATTCTTGCCTTCTTTGTCAAAGATAAGGTGTCCATATGTGCGTGGTTTTATCTTTGGGCTTTCTATTTTGTTCCATTGATCTATATTTCTGTCTTTGTGCCAGTACCATACTGTCTTGATGACTGTGGCTTTGTAGTAGAGCCTGAAGTCAGGCAGGTTCATTCCTCCAGTTCCATTCTTCTTTCTCAAGATTGCTTTGGCTATTCGAGGTTTTTTGTATTTCCATACAAATTGTGAAATTATTTGTTCTAGTTCTGTGAAAAATACTGTTGGTAGCTTGATAGGGATTGCATTGAATCTATAGATTGCTTTGGGTAGTATACTCATTGTCACTGTATTGATTCTTCCAATCCATGAACTTGGTATATTTCTCCATCTATTTGTGTCCTCTTTGATTTCTTTCATCAGTAAGTTAATGCTACTTTGATAGAAAGTTTTCAAGAGAAAGCAGTTTCTGTCTGGCTAGTTACTATAATTTCTGTATAGTATTCAGTTAACATAGGAAAACACAGGGAACTGATTTGATAGTTCTGACATAAAAGATCTGATTCGATGATGTTTTCTTTTTAACAATTAACATTTTCTTGTAGCTTAGGCCAGGATTATATTTTATGGGCTTGAGGTTGCTGCTAAAGGCCCTTTCTCTTCCTTTTTGTTGCCCTTTGGTTACCATGGACATATATAATTCTTTTTACCCAATGCTACCCTTAGTTTTTCCTGATGTCATTTTGAATAACTGAGCTAGTGGTGAACATATTTTCTTAAATCCTCTAGATCCCTCTTATTTTGGTAATTTAATGTGACTTTCTAAAGGTGACAGGAGTTTAGGGAATGATTATTATATACATGATGTCTTAGAGCATTTTTTTTCTTGAGCTATAGGAATAAAAGTAAAAGATATATAATTATGTACGTATTATACGTACTCATTCATTCTATTATACATTTTGTCACAGGAATTCTGTAACAATCATTAATAAAACATTAATAGGCATAAGATATATATAGATATAGATATAGATATACACATATATTTCTTAGAAAGGTTTGAGTGCCCCCAAAACCACCCACATATTTGGTGACTCACTAGAAGGACTCATGGGACTCAGCATATAGACATCTTCTTGGCTAAGGTTTGTTACAGCAAAAGGATGCACAACAGGATTAGTAAGGGGAAAAGACACAGATGGAACCTGGAAAAAAAAAACCATGTGCAGTCTTCCTGTGTTTTCTCTCCCTCATGAGGGAACACACCCAGCATGCTCCTTCTGCAGCAGTAAAAAATGCAGTAGTATATGTGCAGTGTGTCTGCCCAGGAAAGCCCACAAGAGACTCAATAGCCAAGGTTTTTATTGGGAGCTAGTCACACAGGCACACTCTGCCTAACAACTCTAAACTTTCCAGACACTCTAAAGGAAAGCATGCATTCACCATGGATCACATAGTTTGTACAGTCTAGGTATAGAAAACCAGTCTTATCAGTCAGGGAATGATTAAATGCTAACTTCCCAGGTATTAAGCCAAGAGTCAACCTTGTAAGCAGACCTTTCTAAAGATGGCAACCTCAGACCTGCTATGTTAACTCTTTTCTGTACAGTTTATCCCCTTGGCCCTTGACCATGGTGCTTTTATGGTAATTTTATTATCAGGAAGGACCCACGGGCAGGGTGAGACTAACCTGATTATTGACCTCTGTCATGCCTCCATGGGTCATGAATTTAGCCAGTTAAAATAATTCCCATTAACCATAAAGGTCTGTCTTGGACAAACAAACTTATAGAAAAAGAGATCAGACTTGTGGTTACCAGAGGCAAGGGTTAGGGGGAGGGAGAATTGGATGAAGGTGGTTGAAAGGTACAAACTTGCAGTTATAGGATAAACAAGTACTAGGGATGTAATGTACAACATGATAAATATAATTGACATTGCTGTGTGCTCTTTATGACCGTTGTTAAGATAGTAAATCCTAAGAGTTCTCATCACAAGGAAAAATATATTTTTCTCTATTTCTTTAATTTTGTATCTATATGAGATGATGGATGTTCAGTAAAATTACTGTGATAATCATTTCATGATATGTTAAGTCAAATCATTATATTGTACACCTTAAAATTAGTGCTGTATATCAATTATATCTCAATAAAACTGTAAGGGGGAAAAAAGATCTATCTTAAATTTCTCTACTAACCTTTTTTACCTGAACTGAGGCATCAATTCAGGCCCAGCACAACTCTGGCCAGTAAATTGAAGCTGACGTGAAAACCTTCCAGGGCTGAGGCAGCGTCTAGAGAGAAAGGATGTGCATATTAGAAGTACAATCCCTGAGGGCACACATGGTCCCCCTGGAAACCAAGAGTTTATCATTGTGAGGGCGCCCCAAGCAGGATGTACATTAGTCAGACAGTACATATGAAATTAAATTTCTTATGAAACTTCCTCTTTTATTTCTTTTAATCCATAATCCTATAGAGCCTATTTTATGTTGCCTCTTATAATTACTAACCCATGTATAGTTAGAGTTTCATCTAAAAAGTTGTTTTTTCTACCTCTTCTCACAGGATTATCATTGGTGGTGGAGAGCCTTTCTTACCAGCAGTTTTACAGCTGTTTATTTTTTTGCTTATGCAGTCTACTACTTCTTCGTCAAACTTAAAATCACAGACATTGCAAGCATCATTTTGTACTTTGGGTACACGATGATCATGGTCTTGATTTTTTTCCTGTTCACTGGTAAGCACAGGATTACATTTTGTGTATTTTGGATTCTCCAAAGAGACTTGGAGATAGCCTTAATATAATAAGCATCAATTAACAATTAATGGAAGGAAGAGGGAACAAAGTCATCATGTTCATTTCTATGCTTTGGGGATAAAAGATTGCAAGGCCTGGGGAGCTGGCGGGACCTTATGTACTTAGCTACAAGACCGTCCCTTGTGAATGTTTTTAAACAGTAGGGATGTGTTCCAAAGCACAGTAAGGGTTGTGTGTAATCACTTTTGAATTCCTTCCAGGCATAAAAAATTAACTGATTTGAATAACTTTTAAATTAGTAAAATTAGATTAAGTCAATATAAGCAATTATAGGTGAGGAACAAGATGGATACTTCTCAGGATTACTCATTTGGGATTGTTATTTTGGTTCAGATGTGATGGAAATTCTTGTTTAGATGAATGCTTAAAGCAGGTGAAAAAATGGCATGGTTTCTAAAATGATCCCATTGGAGAAATAATGAATTTGGAGAACTTTATGGCCTTGCCAGCCCAAGGGAAGCAGTGGTCCACCTCTACCTGCCTCACTTTTTAAGTTCTGGTTTTAGCTCAAGTCACATCATTTGTGTAGGTCAGTTTGGAACATTTCAAGCATTTTCCTATGCTTTTAACCCTCCAGGTTCAACAAATATGCAAAAATTAACAATGAAAATTTGTCAGAAATCAAAGCCTTAAGACACAGACAAACATTATCTGAGAAACTGGGCATCTTGGTGGTGACTTCTTTCTGTCCTTTTTGTGTACCTGCTGCTCTCAACTCTTCAGTAAAGAGAAGACTGTGCAGGCCTCCTCTCATCTCTCAGTTCTATTTAGGAAATTCCTTGGTGGTCCAGTGGTTGGGACTCCACGCTTCCACTTCTACTACAGGGAGCCTGAGTTCCATTCCTGGTTGGGGAACTAAAAAATGAGTTTGGTTTTAAGAAGGCCTGAGAGTGTCTCACTGTTCTAGTCTAATGAGCCTCCTCATGTTTGCTTTTGAGGTTTTTAAACTTTTTACTGAAATATGCCTGCAGAAAAATGCACACGTCATAAGTGTACAGCATTGAACACACTGGGTAACTGACAGCCATGTTAATAAAAAGTACATAATCCACGGACCCAAAGCCTCTGTTGGGCTTCTTTCCACTCATCTTCCCCAAAGGCAACCACTATCCTGACTTTTAACAGCATCAGTTAACTTGTCCTGTTTTTGAATTGTAGGTTAAGGAATCATACAAGATATACTCTTCTATGTCTGGCTTCTTTGAGGTCAGATTTCTTTTTCTCCAGATTGTTTGTGAATTTCACCCATATTGCTGTGTGTGCATGCCATCTCTGCCCACAGTGTCTTGTTTTGGATTTCTCTCCTTGTAAGTTACTGGCTTTTCTATTTGTGTAATGTGCAGTTGAATGGATTGAGTGCAGTGATTTCAGGCTAATGTTTTCTTCATTACCTAACACTTTGACTCAGGCTACCTTTTTCTGGGAGTCTTATATTACCAGCAGCTTCTTTCAAAAGTGAAATGTCATCCCAAATGGTCCCATTGCTGACAAACATCTATGCCCGTTGGTACTCTCCACCACTTAAATTGCTTCTGTCACTAATATCTGACTTTGCAAGGTTCTCAGTGGTCTCTTGCAAAAATCTAACGGCTGTTCCCTAGTCTCCATCCTCCTTGGCTTCTTGGTTAAACACTACTCCACACCCATTCTGTGAAATTCTTCTAGCATGATTGGCATTCTTCCTGTGCCATATTGTGAATTCTTTTGTTTCCCTCCTTCTTCCTGTCACCTAACTCTAGGCTTTATTGAGGGTTCCAGCTTCAGCATTTCAGTCCTTTCTTTCTGCACTCTTCCTTTTAGAGTTTATTTAGTCCCAGGGCTTCATTTATCTCCTTAGTGCTGACAGCTCCCAAATCTCTGTCTCTAGCCATAATCTCTCTTCATGTATATTCTGAACATTTGCATGTCATGTTGGTTCATGCCCCAGAAAGTGAATCTAGCACTTCCTCCCCCACCCACTGATTCATCTGAATTTCTCTCTCTCTTTGACCCTCATCTCTAATCTCTGATCTCCTTGGCTTATTTTGCATGAATTCTTAACGTAGCCCTTCCATGCTTTGTGGACTTCCCTGATAGCTCAGTTGGTAAAGAATCTGCCGGCAATGCAGGAGACCCCAGTTCGATTCCTGGGTCGGGAAGACCCGCTGGAGAAGGGATAGGCTACCCACTCCAGTATTCTTGGGCTTCCCTGGTAATTCAGCTGGTAAAGAATCCGCCTGCAATGAGGGAGACCTGGGTTCAATCCCTGGCTTGGGAAGATCCCCTGCAGAAGGAAAAGGCTACCCACTCCAGTATTCTGGCCTAGAGAATTCCATGGAGTGTATTAGTCCATGGGGTCACAAAGAGTCGGACATGACTGAGCGACTTTCACTTTCACTTTTCCATGCTTTATAGTTAATCACAACCTCCCTATTTATTCTTCTTCAGAAGCTTCTTTTTCTGTCTTACACAGCGCTAGACTCTGGGCTAGGTGCTGGGGACATAGTGGTGAACAAGACAGGTAAGGGCCCCTGCTTTTGTGGATGTTATATGTTAATAGATGGCAGACAAAGAAGGAATTACGGGTTTGATGAGCTTTGTGAAAGAAATGATATGAAAGAAGAGGTGGATAATCAAGTGTTTCAAACAGAAGTGACAGCATGTTCAAAAATCCTGAAGGGGGAAGGAATTTGACATCTTCAGAGAGCACAGAGGAGTTCACCACGGCAGCGGGTGGGGGATTTCACTAGGTGGCAATAGTGATGTTAGAGATGTAAGGAACTGGCAGATCTTACCATGGTCTCAAAAGCTCTACTAAGGAATTTAGATTTTATTGTTGGAGTGATGGGGAGTTGAGGGGGTTTAAATGTGATCATTTCATTCATCTTATTAGAAAACTTTAATAGTGCCATACTTCCTTATCAAGATCTAAACTTACCTGGGTGTTTGGGCTCCTGTTCTCCCTGCTCCATGTATTTTCTAAATCTCTTAAACTGAGCCATTTACTGAGTTCAGGTGTGTATCCTCCTGATTTTTTCTTTTTTAGCATGTCTCTCCACCTAACTTGGAATCTTCTTGAGAACAGGGACCACACATCTTATGCCTATTTTCTATCCTTCATAGTGCTAAGCACATGGTTCTTCTTGAATTACATAGTGTATGAAAGAGAGTAGATACCCTTATGGAATAATGTTTCTGTATCTATTTTACTTTAAAAAATGTTTTAGATTGAAGTGTAATTGATATACAACATTTTATTAGTTTCTGGTGTACAGCACAATGACTCTATATTTGTATATATTATCAAATGATTACCATAATAAGTCTAGTTAACATCTGTCATACATAGAAAATGTTTGGAATCAATGAGAACTTTTAAGGTTTATTCACTTAGCAACTTTTAAATACTAATGACTATAGTATTACTATTTATAATCACCATGCTGTGCATCATACCCCTATGACTTATTTATTTCATAACTGGAAATTTGTACCTTTTGACCACCTTCACCCATTTTGCCCACATTCTTTTTTTTTTTTAAT
Source organism: Bubalus bubalis (assembly GCF_019923935.1). Taxonomy (NCBI): domain Eukaryota; kingdom Metazoa; phylum Chordata; class Mammalia; order Artiodactyla; family Bovidae; genus Bubalus; species Bubalus bubalis. The sequence goes on along the minus strand of NC_059181.1, from coordinate 121,918,532 downwards.
CACCGATTCTTTTTATTTTTATTTTTAAACTTTACAATATTGTATTAGTTTTGCCAAATATCAAAATGAACCCGCCACAGGTATACATGTGTTCCCCATCCTGAACCCCCCTCCCTCCTCCCTCCTCATACCATCCCTCTGGGTCGTCCCAGTGCACCCACATTCTTATCTCTATCCCCCAGCCTCTGGAAACCACCAATCTATTCCCTGTATCTATGAGCTTGGTGTTTTATTTTTTTAAGATTCCACATGTAAGTGAGAGCATGCAGTATTTCTCTTTGTCTAACTTATTTCACTTAGCATAATGCCCTCAAAGTCCATCCATGTTGTCACAAAAAGCAGGATTTTTTTCTATTTATCACTGAATAATATTCCATTGTATGCATATACCACATTTTCTTTATCCATTTATACATCAGCAGACACTTAGGTTGTTTTTATAATTTGGCTACTATAAATGACACTGCAGTGAACATGGTATATGTGGTTTTTGTTTTTTTTTTTTCAAGTAAGTGTTTTCATTTTCTTTGGATAAATACCCAGAAGTCGAATTTCTGGATCATATGGTAATTCTATTTTTAATTTTTTTAGGAACCTCCATACCATTTTCCATAGTGGCTCTACCAATGTATATTCCTATCAACAGTGCACAGGGTCCCCTTTTCTCCACATCCTCCCTAAAACTTTTTATTTCTTGTGTTTTTGATAATTGTCATTCTAACAGGTGTGAGATGGTATCTCATTGTGGTTTTGATTTGCATTTCCCTGATGATTAGTGCTACTGAGCATCTTTTCATGTACTTTTTGGCCTTCTGTATGTCTTCTTTGGAAAAATGTCTATTCAGATCTTCTGCCCACTTTTTGGTAATAAATTTCATATATCTATAGTAACAGGGGGAGAAGGAAATGGCAACCCACTCCAGTATTCTTGCCTAGAGAATCCCATGGACATAGGAGCCTGGTGGGCTGTTGTCCATAGGGTCGCACAAAGTTGGACATGACTGAAGCGACTTAGCATGCATGCATGCATTGGAGAAGGAAATGGCAACCCACTCTAGTATTCTTGCCTGGAGAATCCCAGGGACAGAGGAGCCTGGTGGGCTGCCGTCTATGGGGTCACACAGAGTCAGACACGACTGAAGTGACTTAGCAGCAGCAGCATAGTAACAAGCCTAAAATCTTTCTGGAGGGTGTATATATTTTTTCCTTTCCGGTTTTATTCAGATTTTTTATTGAGGTATAGCTGACGTACAGCTCTGTATAAGTTTCAGGTATACAGCATAATTATTGACTTTCATGCATCATGAAATGATGACCACAGTGGGTTCAATGAACATTTATCATCTCATATAGATACAAAATTAACAAAATAGAAAATTTTTTTCTTCTGCTGAGAACTTTTAGGATTTACTCTTAACAACTTTCATATATAATGTACAACAGTATTAATTACACTTACCATGTTGTATATTATATTCCTAATCCTTATTTATTTTATAACTGAAACTTTGTATCTTTTTTTTAAATTTTATTTTTAAACTTTACATAATTGTATTAGTTTTGCCAAATATCAAAATGAATCCGCCACAGGTATACATGTGTTCCCCATCCTGAACCCTCCTCCCTCCTCCCTCCCCATACCATCCCTCTGGGTCGTCCCAGTGCACCAGCCCCAAGCATCCAATATCGTGCATTGAACCTGGACTGGCAACTCGTTTCATACATGATATTTTACATGTTTCAATGCCATTCTCCCAAATCTTCCCACCCTCTCCCTCTCCCACAGAGTCCATAAGACTGTTCTATACATCAGTGTCTCTTTTGCTGTTTCGTACACAGGGTTATTGTTACCATCTTTCTAAATTCCATATATATGCGTTAGTATACTGTATTGGTGTTTTTCTTTCTGGCTTACTTCAGTCTGTATAACAGGCTCCAGTTTCATCCACCTCATTAGAATTGATTCAAATGTGTTCTTTTTAATGGCTGAGTAATACTCCATTGTGTGTATATACCATAGCTTTCTTATCCATTCATCTGCTCATGAACATCTAGGTTGCTTCCATGTCCTGGCTATTATAAACAGTGCTGCAATGAACATTGGGGTACACGTGTCTCTTTCCCTTCTGGTTTCCTCAGTGTGTATGCCCAGCAGTGGGATTGCTGGGTCATATGGCTGTTCTATTTCCAGTTTTTTAAGGAATCTCCACACTGTTCCCCATAGTGGCTGTACTAGTTTGCATTCCCACCAACAGTGTAAGAGGGTTCCCTTTTCTCCACACCCTCTCCAGCATTTATTACTTGTAGACTTTTGGATCACAGCCATTCTGACTGGTGTGAAATGGTACCTCATAGTGGTTTTGATTTGCATTTCTCTGATAATGAGTGATGTTGAGCATCTTTTCATGTGTGTGTTAGCCATCTGTATGTCTTCTTTGGAGAAATGTCTGTTTAGTTCTTTGGCCCATTTTTTGATTGGGTCATTTATTTTTCTGGAGTTGAGCTGTAGGAGTTGCTTGTATATTCTCGAGATTAGTTATTTGTCAGTTGCTTCATTTGCTATTATCTTCTCCCATTCTGAAGGCCGTCTTTTCACCTTGCTAATAGTTTCCTTTGATGTGCAGAAGCTTTTAAGTTTAATTAGGTCCCATTTGTTTATTTTTGCTTTTATTTCCAATATTCTGGGAGGTGGGTCATAGAGGATCCTGCTGTGATGTATGTCAGAGAGTGTTTTGCCAATGTTCTCCTCTAGGAGTTTTATAGTTTCTGGTCTTACGTTTAGATCTTTAATCCATTTTGAGTTTATTTTTGTGTATGGTGTTAGAAAGTGTTCTAGTTTCATTCTTTTACAAGTGGTTGACCAGATTTCCCAGCACAACTTGTTAAAGAGATTGTCTTTAATCCATAGTATATTCTTGCCTCCTTTGTCAAAGATAAGGTGTCCATATGTGCGTGGATTTATCTCTGGTCTTTCTATTTTGTTCCATTGATCTATATTTCTGTCTTTGTGCCAGTACCATACTGTCTTGGTAACTGTGGCTTTGTAGTAGAGCCTGAAGTCAGGGAGGTTGATTCCTCCAGTTCCATTCTTCTTTCTCAAGATCGCTTTGGCTATTCGAGGTTTTTTGTATTTCCATACAAATTGTGAAATTATTTGTTCTAGCTCTGTGAAGAATACTGTTGGTAGCTTGATAGGGATTGCATTGAATCGATAGATTGCTTTGGGTAGTATACTCATTTTCACTATATTGATTCTTCCAATCCATGAACATGGTATATTTCTCCATCTGTTAGTGTCCTCTTTGATTTCTTTCACCAGTGTTTTATAGTTTTCTATATATAGGTCTTTAGTTTCTTTAGGTAGATATATTCCTAAGTATTTTATTCTTTCCGTTGCAATGGTGAATGGAATTGTTTCCTTAATTTCTCTTTCTGTTTTCTCATTATTAGTGTATAGGAATGCAAGGGATTTCTGTGTGTTGATTTTATATCCTGCAACTTTACTATAGTCATTGATTAGTTCTAGTAATTTTCTGGTGGAATCTTTAGGGTTTTCTATGTAGAGGATCATGTCATCTGCAAACAGTGAGAGCTTTACTTCTTCTTTTCCAATTTGGATTCCTTTTATTTCTTTTTCTGCTCTGATTGCTATGGCCAAAACTTCCAAAACTATGTTGAATAGTAATGGTGAAAGTGGGCACCCTTGTCTTGTTCCTGACTTTAGAGGAAATGCTTTCAATTTTTCACCATTGAGGATAATGTTTGCTGTGGGTTTGTCATATATAGCTTTTATTATGTTGAGGTATGTTCCTTCTATTCCTGCTTTCTGGAGAGTTTTTATCATAAATGGATGTTGAATTTTGTCAAAGGCTTTCTCTGCATCTATTGAGATAATCATATGGTTTTTATTTTTCAATTTGTTAATGTGGTGTATTATATTGATTGATTTGTGGATATTGAAGAATCCTTGCATCTCTGGGATAAAGCCCACTTGGTCATGGTGTATGATCTTTTTAATGTGTTGTTGGATTCTGATTGCTAGAATTTTGTTAAGGATTTTTGCATCTGTGTTCATCAGTGATATTGGCCTGTAGTTTTCTTTTTTTGTGGGATCTTTGTCAGGTTTTGGTATTAGGGTGATGATGGCCTCATAGAATGAGTTTGGAAGTCTACCATCTTCTGCAATTTTCTGGAAGAGTTTGAGCAGGATAGGTGTTAGCTCTTCTCTAAATTTTTGGTAGAATTCAGCTGTGAAGCCGTCTGGACCTGGGCTTTTGTTTGCTGGAAGATTTTTGATTACAGTTTCAGTTTCCGTGCTTGTGATGGGTCTGTTAAGATTTTCTATTTCTTCCCGGTCGAGTTTTGGAAAGTTGTACTTTTCTAAGAATTTGTCCATTTCTTCCTCGTTGTCCATTTTATTGGCATATAATTGTTGATAGTACTCTCTTATGATCCTTTGTATTTCTGTGTCGTCTGTTGTGATCTCTCCATTTTCATTTCTAATTTTATTGATTTGATTCTTCTCCCTTTGTTTCTTGATGAGTCTGGCTAATGGTTTGTCAATTTTATTTATCCTTTCAAAAAACCAGCTTTTGGCTTTGTTGATTTTTGCTATGATCTCTTTTGTTTCTTTTGCATTTATTTCTGCTCTAAGTTTTAAGACTTCTTTCCTTCTACTAACCCTGGGGTTCTTCATTTCTTCCTTTTCTAGTTGCTTTAGGTGTAGAGTTAGGTTATTTATTTGACTTTTTTCTTGTTTCTTGAGGTGTGCCTGTATTGCTATGTACTTTCCCCTTAGGACTGCTTTTACCGTGTCCCACAGGTTTTGGGTTGTTGTGTTTTCATTTTCATTCGTTTCTATGCAAATTTTGATTTCTTTTTTGATTTCTTCTGTGATTTGTTGGTTATTCAGCAGCGTGTTGTTCAGCCTCCATATGTTGCAATTTTTAATAGTTTTTCTCCTGTAATGGACATCTAATCTTACTGCATTGTGGTCAGAAAAGATGCTTGGAATGATTTCTATTTTTTTGAATTTACCAAGGCTAGCTTTATGGCCCAGGATGTGATCTATCCTGGAGAAGGTTCCATGTGCACTTGAGAAAAAGGTGAAATTCATTGTTTTGGGGTGAAATGTCCTATAGATATCAATTAGGTCTAACTGGTCTATTGTATTGTTTAAAGTTTGTGTTTCCTTGTTAATTTTCTGTTTAGTTGATCTATCCATAGGTGTGAGTGGGGTATTAAAGTCTCCCACTATTATTGTGTTATTGTTAATTTCTCCTTTCATACTTGTTAGCATTTGTCTTACATACTGCGGTGCTCCCGTGTTGGGTGCATATATATTTATAATTGTTATATCTTCTTCTTGGATTGATCCTTTGATCATTATGTAGTGACCTTCTTTGTCTCTTTTCACAGCCTTTGTTTTAAAGTCTATTTTATCTGATATGAGTAGCACTACTCCTGCTTTCTTTTGGTCCCTATTTGCATGGAAAATCTTTTTCCAGCCCTTCACTTTCAGTCTGTATGTGTCCCCTGTTTTGAGGTGGGTCTCTTGTAGACAACATATGTAGGGGTCTTGTTTTTGTATCCATTCAGCCAGTCTTTGTCTTTGGTTGGGGCATTCAACCCATTTACATTTAAGGTAATTACTGATAAGTATGACCCCGTTGCCATTTACTTTATTGTTTTTGGTTCGAATTTATATACCGTTTTTGTGTTTCCTGTCTAGAGAATATCCTTTAGTATTTGTTGGAGAGCTGGTTTGGTGGTGCAGAATTCTCTCAGCTTTTGCTTGTCTGAAAAGCTTTTGATTTCTCCTTCATCCTTGAATGAGATCCTTGCTGGGTACAATAATCTGGGCTGTAGGTTATTTTCTTTCATCATTTTAAGTATGTCTTGCCATTCCCTCCTGGCTTGAAGAGTTTCTATTGAAAGATCAGCTGTTACCCTTATGGGTATTCCCTTGTGTGTTATTTGTTGTTTTTCCCTTGCTGCTTTTAATATTTGTTCTTTGTGTTTGATCTTTGTTAATTTGATTAATATGTGTCTTGGGGTGTTTCGCCTTGGGTTTATCCTGTTTGGGACTCTCTGGGTTTCTTGGACTTGGGTGATTATTTCCTTCCCCATTTTAGGGAAGTTTTCAACTATTATCTCCTCAAGTATTTTCTCATGGTCTTTCTTTTTGTCTTCTTCTTCTGGGACCCCTATGATTCAAATGTTGTAGCATTTAATATTGTCCTGGAGGTCTCTGAGATTGTCCTCATTTCTTTTAATTCGTTTTTCTTTTATCCTCTCTGATTCATTTATTTCTACCATTCTATCTTCTAATTCACTAATCCTATCTTCTGCCTCTGTTATTCTACTATTTGTTGCCTCCAGAGTGTCTTTAATTTCACTTATTGCATTATTCATTATATATTGACTCTTTTTTATTTCTTCTAAGTCCTTGTTAAACCTTTCTTGCATCTTCTCAATCCTTGCCTCCAGGCTATTTATCTGTGATTCCATTTTAATTTCAAGATTTTGGATCAATTTCACTATCATTATTCGGAATTCTTTATCAGGTAGATTCCCTATCTCTTCCTCTTTTGTTTGGTTTGGTGGGCATTTATCCTGTTCCTTTATCTGCTGGGTATTCCTCTGTCTCTTCATCTTGTTTAAATTGCTGAGTTTGGGGTGTCCTTTCTGTATTCTGGCAGTTTGTGGAGTTCTCTTTATTGTGGCGTTTCCTCGCTGTGTGTGGGTTTGTACAGGTGGCTTGTCAAGGTTTCCTGGTTAGGGAAGCTTGTGTCGATGTTCTGGTGGATGGAGCTGTATTTCTTCTCTCTGGAGTGTAATGAAATGTCCAGTAATGAGTTATGAGATGTCTATGGTTTTGGGGTGACTTTGGGCAGCCTGTATCTTGAAGCTTAGGGCTGTGTTCCTTTGTTGCTGGAGAATTTGCTTGGTATGTCTTGCCCTGGAACTTGTTGGCCCTTGTGTGGTGCTTGGTTTCAGTGTCGGTATGGAGGCGTTTGATGAGCTCCTGTCAATTAATGTGCTTGGAGTCAGGAGTTCCCTGGAGTCAGGGTTTGGACTTAAGCCTCCTACTTCCAGTTATCGGTCTTATTTTTACAGTAGTTTCAAAATTTCTCCTTCTATACAGCACCATTGATAAAACAGCTATGTTAAAGATGAAAAGTTTCTCTACTGTGAGGGTCACTCAGAGAGGTTCACAGCGTTACATGGAGAAGAGAAGAGGGAGGAGGGAGTTAGAGGTGACCCAAATGGGATGAGGTGGAATCAATAGTGGAGAGAGTGGGCTAGCCAGTAGTCACTTCCTTATGTGCACTCCACAACTGGACCGCTCAGAGATGTTCACGGAGTTATACAGAGAAGAGAAGAAGGAGGCAGGAGACAGAGGTGGCCAGAAGGATAAAAGGGGGAAATGAAAAGGAGGGAGACAGATCCAGCCAGTAATCAGTTCCCTAAGTGTTCTCCACCGTCTGGAACACACAGAAATTCACAGAGTTGGGTAGAGTAGAGAGGGGTTAGGGAGGAGATACAGGCGACCTGGTGGAGAAAACGGAGAGTCCAAAGGGAGAGAGAGCAGTCAAGCCAGTAATCTCGCTCCCTAGTGAAAAATGGGTCCTGAAGATTGGGTTCTTAAAGGTACAAAATTGGTAACAAATACATAAAAGCAAAAATTAAAAATCTAGAGTTTGGAATTTCAAAAATACGATGTTAATGAAAAGAAGAAGGAAAAGAAAGAGAAAAAACGAACAAAGAAAAACAAACAAGGTCGCGAAAATTATAAAGAAACTACAGGTACAAAATTGATAACTAATACCAAAAAGCAAAAATTAAAAATCTAGAGTAGAGTTTGGAATTTCAAAAATACAACGTTAAAAAAAAGAAGAAGAAAAATAAAGAGAGAAAACAAACAAACCAACAAAAACAATGTCGCAAAAATTATAAAGAAAATACAGGTACAAAATTGATATCAAATACCAAAAAGCATAAATTAAAACTCTTGAGTAGAGTTTGGAATTGCAGATACACGATGTTATATAAAGGAAGAAGAGAAAGAAACAGAGGAAAAAAAAAAGTCACAGAAATTATAAAAAGAACTATAGGTACAAAATTGATAACATATACCAAAAGGCTAAAATTAAAAATCTAGAGTAGAGTTTGGAATTTCAAAAATACAATGTAAAAGAAAAGAAGAAAAAGAAAAAAAAAACAAAACACGGTCAAAAAATTATAAAATATATATATGAAGTTTGCTGAAGAAGAAAAAAAATAGGGTCTTTTTTTTTTTTCAAAGTAATAGCTTATAAAAGTGAAAATTAAAGGACAATAGAGGACTTAAAATTAAAAAAAAAAATTTAAAAAAAAAAGAAAGAAAGATTGATCGTAAAAATAGTAAAAATATATCTAGGTCTTTCTCTGGTTTTGTTGTGAGTATTGTGGGTTCAGTCCATTTTTGGCTAGTTCCTTGGTCTGACTTATATTTCTCAAGATCTATAGGCCCCTTCCTATGTAGTCTGTAGTAACCACAGGGTTTTAATCTATGGCCTGTAGCTTCCAAGGCGTTTCCCTCTGTTATAGCTTCTTCTGTTTGCTGGTCTCTTCAGTGTCTGGTTTCCGCCCTGACACAAAGGGGACGGTGGAGGACACTTTTTTTTTTTTTTTTAATTTAGGCTCACTTGTTCAGTTGCGCTGTGGGGAGGGAGGAAGGGAGGGATGCTGCAAACAAATAACACTGGCGTGCGCTCGCAGTGCCTCAGCCACACTGGGTCTGCCCCCGCTCACGGCGCGTGTAGCCTCCCTGCCCACACTGCTCGGGCTCTAGGTTGTTCCGCCGGGAACAATCAGAGGCCGGCCCTGGGCTGGCCTCCCAGGTCCAAGCCGCTCAGGTTCAGGCACTTGGGTAATCCCCAGAGGCGCAGACTCGGTTGGGCCTGAGTTTTGTGCTCTTCCCAGATCCTAGCAGCTCAGGTGATGAGGTGTTTGGCGGGCGCCAATGCTGCGACTTATCACCTCCCCACCACTTGGTTATCTGGGTGTAAAACCGGCACACCTTCTCAGGCAGATGTTGACCGTCCAGACCCCCAAGAAGTTTTAGTTACCAAAGAAGCCTGCTTACAGTTTTATAGATAGTGTCTCTCTGGGGCTGCAATTGCCCCCTTCCGGCTCTGGCTGCCTGTCACCGGAGGGGGAAGGTCTGCAGCCGGGGCCTGGCGGTGTCTTAGGTTAGGGCTGGCTTTTCGCGTGGTAGATATCCCACAGTCTGGTTTGCTAGCCCAAATTATTTCGCTCAGATAGCACTCAGGACATTCGGGCCAGATTCTTACTCTAAGCGACGCACCCCGCGCCGCACTTCCCTGCCCAGCCCCCGCTTGCTAATGGTGTGTGCAGGCGTCTGCGCTGCTTCTCCACTGGGAGAATTACCGTAGGGCTCGCAATCTGCGATTTTTAATTGTTTATTTATTTTTTCTCCCTTTTATGTTGCCCTCTGTGCTTCCAAAGCTTGGCACAGATTCGTCAGTGAGAAGGTTTCCTGGTGTTCAGAAACTTCTCTCTTTTTAAGACTCCCTTCCCGGGACGGAACTCCGTTCCTCCCTCTTTTGTCTCTTTTTTGTCTTTTATATTTTTTCCTACCTCCTTTCGAAGAGTTGGGTTGCTTTTCTGGGTGCCTGATGTCCTCTGCCGGCATTCAGAAGTTGTTTTGTGGAATTTACTCGACGTTTAAATGTTCTTTTGATGAATTTGTGGGGGAGAAAGTGTTCTCCCCATCCTACTCCTCCGCCATCTTGGCTCCTCCTAAAACTTTGTATCTTTTGACTGCCTTCAACCAATTCCTCTTCCCCTACCCCTCACATCTGCTGCTGCTGCTGCTAAGTCACGTCAGTCATGTCCGACTCTGTGCAACCCCATAGACAGCAGCTCACCAGGCTCCCCCGTCCCTGGGATTCTCCAGGCAAGAACACTGGAGTGGGTTGCCATTTCCTTCTCCAAGGCATGAAAGTGAAAAGTGAAAAGTGAAAGTGAAGTCGCTCAGTCATGTCCGACTCTTAGCGACCCCATGAACTGCAGCCTACCAGGCTCCTCCGCCCATGGGATTTTCCAGGTGAGAGTACTGGAGTGGGTTGCCATTGCCTTCTCCCACACATCTAGTAACTACAAATCTGATCTCTTTTTCTATGAATTTGTTTCTTTCTTTGTTGAAATATAATTGACCTACAACACTATGTTAGTTCTTGATATACAGCATAGTGATTTGATATTTCTGTCCATTTCAAAATGATCACCATGATAAGTCTAGCTACCATCTGTCACCATACAAAGATATTGCATAATCATTGACTATATTCCCCATACTGTACAATTCATCCCATGACTTCTTTATTTTGTAGCTGGGATTTTGTATCTCTTAATTTCCCTCACCTTTTTCACTCCTCCCCCCTACTCCCTACCTCCAGCAACCACCTGTTTGTTCTCTAAATCCATGACTCTTTTCTATTTTGTTATGTTTGTTCAATTGTTCTGTGTTTTAGATTCCATGTACAGTATTTGTTTTTCTCTGTCTGACTTCTTTTACTTAGCATAATACCCTGTGGGTCCATCTATGTTGTCCCAAATGGTCAAATGACAAGATTTCATTCTTTTTTAATGTCTGAGAGAGATATATATATAATATATGTGTATTATGTATATATATCTATGTTATATATATTATGTATATATATGTATCTGCACACACATATACCACATCCTGTTTATTGATTCATCTATTGATAAACACTTAGGTTGCTTCCATATCTTGGCTGTTGTAAATGATGCTTCAGTGAGCATAGGGGTTCATATAGCTTGAATTAGTGTTTTTGTATTCTTCAGATATGGAGAAGGCAATGGCACCCCACTCCAGTGTTCTTGCCTGGAGAATCCCAGGGATGGGGGAGCCTGGTGGGCTGCCGTCTATGGGGTCACACAGAGTAGGACACGACTGAAGTGACTTAGCAGCAGCATTCTTCAGATAAATACTCAGGAGTGGAATTGCTGGATCTTGTGGTAAATCTATTTTCAATTTTTTAAGAATCTGCATAGTGTTTCCATAGTGGCTGCACCAGTTTACATTCCTACCATGTAGAAGGGTTCCTATTTTTGCACACCCTCTCCAGCATTTGTTATTTGTAGACTTTTTAATGATGGTCATTCTGACAGTTGTGAGGTTATACTTCATTGTAGTTTTGATTTTTTAAATTAATTTTTATTGGAGAATAGTTGATTTGCAATGTTGTATTAGTTTCAGGTGTACAGCAAAGTGAATCAGTTATACATACATATATATCCCCTCTTTTTTAGACTTTTCCCCTATATAGGTGCTATTACAGAGTATTGAGTAGAGTTCCCTGTAATATACAGTAGGTCCTTATTAGTTAACCTATTTTGTATATAATAGTGTGTATATGTCAATCCCAATCTTCCAGTTTATTTCCCTCCACCCCCTGGTAAGCATAAATTTATTTTCTACATCTGTGTCTCTTTCTGTTTTGTAGATAAGTTTATTTCTTCCCCTTTTTTTTAAGATTCCACATATAAGTGATATCATGTGATATTTGTTGTTCTCTGACTTCTTCACTCAGTATGACAATCTCTAGGTCCATCTATGTTGCTGCATATGGCATTATTTCATTCTTTGTTATAGTTGAATAATATTCCGTTGTATATATAGTACCACATCTTCTTTATCCATTCATCATTTATGGGCACTTCGGTTGTTTCTATGTCTCGGCTACTGTAAATAGTGCTGCAATGAACATTGGGGTGCTTATATCTTTTTGAATTATGGTTTCTCCAGATATATGATATATGTCCAGGAGTGGGATTGCAGGATCATATGGTAGCTCTATTTTTAGTTTTTTAAGGAACCTCCATACTGTTCTCCATAGTGGCTGTACCAGTTTATATTCCCAGCAACAGTATAGGAGGGTCCCTTTACTCCATACCCTCTCTAGCATTTATTATTTATAGACTTTTTGATGATGGTCATTCTGACTGGTGTGAGGTGATTCCTCTTTGTAGTTTTGATTTGCATTTCTCTAATCATTAGTGATGTTGAGAATCTTTTCATGGGCCTCTTGGCCATCTTTATGTCTTCTTTGGAGCAATGACTATTTAGATCTTCTGCCCATTTTTTTTTGGATTGGGTGTTTTTTTTTTTTAATATATTGAGCTGCATGAACTATTAGTATATTTTGGAGATGGCATATGAGCCCTTAAGAGCCAAACTTCAGTTTGTATCAGCTGCTTGGGTCTCATGGGTGTGAGCCCCATGGTTTTTCAAAACCAGATGTCTGGAGAGTTTATTTCTCAGGTGCCAGTCTTAAACGTTGGAGTGCCTGATGTAGGGCATGAACCCTTTGGTCCTCAGAAAGAAGCTCCAGGTTTTGGATTCCCTCCCAATTGTGTATCACCATGCTGGATTTGGGGTTTATGGTGAGATCATTGTCCCAGCCTTTCCTACCCACCATGATGTAGTTTCCCCTCTCATTTGTCCTATGTGAAGATGTTGCTATGCCAGGTTTTTTTCAGAGGAATTTGTTTCATATATTGCTGTAGGTTTGGTGTGTCTATGGGAGGAGGTGAGTTTAGGATCTTCCTATGTCCCTGTCTTGAATCAGAGCAAATTAGTTTTCATGGCGGGAGGTGGGGAGAGGAAAAGAGATCTCCATATCTATTTTAAAATTAAATCATGAAAAACCCCCAAAGTAAATCCTGGTTGTCGTTTATATCAGGAAAAAATTTTAAAATCGTGAAGTGTGCTTTTGACATCCATTTTCTACAACTGTTCTTTAAGAACCCCTTTCTGCCTAAGACTCTTGAATGGCATCTCTATATTCCATTTCACCATTATATTTTGAGGTTCACAGCAGGAAGCAAGGCTTATTGCCTCTGCTCATGGTGTTTCACTTTTGAGGAAGACATTCTTAATGAAATAATTAGTCTTGAGAATATAGATGTACACAAAAGTACAGTTCTTAATTGCTGATTACTCTTTCTTGCTACAGGCAGATCTTTCTGAGAGTGAATTTTTTTAAATGAGAACTTTAAAATTAGCAATATCTACTCGTGTGTAAAATATACTGAAGAGTTTTACACTGCTGCTGCTGCTGCTAAGTCGCTTCAGTCATGTCTGACTCTGTGTGACCCCATAGATGGCAGCCCACTAGGCTCCCCCATCCCTGGGATTCTCCAGGCAAGAACACTGGAGTGGGTTGCCATTTCCTTCTCCAATGCATGAAAGTGAAAAGTGAAAGGGAAGTCGCTCAGTCATGTCCAACTCCCAGCGACCCCATGGACTGCAGCCTACCAGGCCCCTCCATCCACGGGATTTTCCAGGCAAGAGTACTGGAGTGGGGTGCCATTGCCTTCTCCGAGAGTTTTACACTAACTTAGAATAATTATGCATTCATCTGAAGTTCTTCCTTGTGGTCACCACATTCCTCTTTGGTACTTGAATTCATCCATGGCATCATAATGGAAGTATAGGACCTCATAGCTATCACTTTTCAATATTGAGTATGTTCCTATATATCCTTTATATTTGCCACTTTTATGGCTGTTTAATCTGTTGAGAAGATTACTTAACTGTTTCTTCACTGTTGACTACCCCCACCGCCTTCCCCCCGCCGACTTTGAATTATTTCCTTAGGATAGTCTGTGAAATGGGATGACAGGGTCAAAAAGCATAAATATTCTTATGGCTCTTTATGCTTTTCTGGCATCAGCAGAGTTGTATTGTTTTCCCTACAGCCTCGGCTGGCATTGAGTATTATTTTAACAGAAACAATAACCAACCCCCCACCAAAATGGTTTTGTTTCTTGTTAGCTCAGTATGTCTAAAATGGCACCCCATTGTTTTCTTCCTCTCAGTTTTTGAGGCAAAGGAAATGATGTGCATTGTGGCTGGTGTTCCTCTACTCAATTTTCAGTACATAGCACACTAACAGATGTGTAAATAACATTTTGAAATAGAATTCAAAGAACAGGCAGAAGGATAAGCCACACTATACCAATAATGTCACCAAAGGGTACCAGGAGGGAAATGTTACATTGTAGAGACAAAGATAAACTTCAGTTCAAGTTGGGTGACTTGTCCCAAATCCTAACTAGTTTCAGTATAACTAGTTTAACCAGCTGTTAAGAAACCAGCTATTAAAGAAACGAACTCTATGCATGACCAAGTAGGCTGTGATATCTTCTAATTTGATCACTTTACTCAGATCTCTAATGGAGATTGATGGTTGGCACATATGTGGATACTTGATCTTGATTGGAGGATAGTGAATTTTTTTAATTTGCATCAAGTTCTCTTTTTGATATCAACAAATGAGTTAAAGTCTTAAAATTAATTGAAATAATGTATCTCTAGTTTGATATAATAGATATAAGATCAGAATAACCAATTCAGATCTAATGCTTAAGATTCGTTCTCCTAAAGTTTAACTGCTATGTTCTATTATGATGGTTTAATATAAATCCTGGTTGGCATTATCATTGGGTAGTAAATTAAACATTTTATATAAATGTTTGCATTTAGCCACAGTCTGTTTTTCTTGAGCAGTGGTTTTCAACCAGGGACAAATTTATCCCCTTATAGGACATTTAGCAATATCTGGAGACAGTTTTGATTGTCACGACTGGGATGGGAGGATGCTAATGACATCTAGTGGGTAGAGGCCAAGGATAGTGCTAAACATCCTAGGATGTATAACAAAGAATTATCTGGCCCAAAATGTTAATAGTACTGTAAGAAATACTATTTTTGAACCTCACTTTTACTTGGGAGTTAATGCTATTTTCCAAATATAGTTTTGTTCATCTCAAGAGAACATGTTTAGAATTAGAGATGCTGAATCAACAGTCACTGTGCAGTGATTGAAGCCAGTGTGATGCAAAGAGTTTCTAAGACCCAGAAGTATCAGCCAAGTTCAGAGTGCTTTTCTGTTGACTTTCTCACTAAGTGTCTATGCTTTAAATATATTTTTATTAATTAAAAGGAGCAAATAAAGTTCAGTATATTTTGAGAGTGTCTACTGTATAATATTTTTGTCACTAAATTGAAGTGAAAAATGTTCTCACATAGTGCATGATGAAATAAACTATACTGAAGGAAAAGTCTAATTATCTTAATATACAAATATTAGCTATAGTGGTCTTTTTGTGCTTTGTTATACCAAATTGTCTCTGTCTTATTAAAAATTTAAATTCTAAAGGACAAAAGATCAGAAAGGAATAAAGATGTATTAATGCTAATTGTTAAGCAGCCAACAAATATTTATTAAACTTTTTATGGGCTTGGCAAGGTGCTTACAGCAAATATGAAAACATAAGATATAATACTATTTATTTCTTATTGAGTCAATTATGTGTCAACTATTAACATACATTTATCTCAATTTTCACCTAATTGTCTAACTATTATGAGGTGTAACTCATATTACTCCTATTGCATGGATGAGGAACTGAGGTCCAGAGAGATTAAGTGACTTGTTCAGGGTCACTTAGCTAGCTTAATCTGGGAGCTATGATTCATTCAAATCCTGGTTGGTCTGACTCCACTGTTTATTCTCTTAAACACAACTCTCCACATCCTCCTTAAGAAAGAGGTACTTTCTTTAAGCTAGGGCCAAACAAACCACCAAATGATGCCTGTGAAATCTCCTCTGTGGCCTTCTGTTAGATCTGGTGGACTTCCTGTAATTGGGAGAATGAAGACAGGCACATGTACCTAAAGCCATAAAACATCACCCTCAGGGACAGATAATGATAACAGCCCATTCCAAGTCTTTTTCATGCTCTTTCAACCCTTCCAGCCCTTCTTAAAAAAATAAAGGCACATCCTTCCAATTTTTCCACATTATTCTAGAATACAGGGAGTCAAGGCCAGTATAATCTTTGGGATAATTCTATTACCTCTTCAATCCCAGCTCATTTTTATTTCGGCTTATATTTATGGACCAAAATGCCGGGTACTATTGGAATGAACAGGACACAGTGTTCTCTATTTTCAAGAATATTGAAAACCTCAAGGTCTTAACATTTTTTCCCAGTACAGGTAGTTACAGACCTATTCTAACTCTGGGCCCTGTGGTAGCTAGTATTCTTCTAGTTTCAAGCATCATGCTAAAAATTTCAAAGGAAGGGACGTATTCCTTTTCCCTGTGCTCAGTTGCTAAGTCGTGTCCGACTCTTTGAGGCCCCATGGACTGTAGCCCGCCAGGCTCCTCTGTCTGTGGAATTCTCCAGGCAAGAATACTGGAGTGGGTAGCCATTCCCTTCTCCAGGAGATCTTCCTGACCCATGGATCAAACCCTCGTCTCCTGCACTGCAGGCATTCTTTACCACTGAGCCACCAGGGAAACCCAAGCATTTAATAAATAACAGCTATTGTCATTATTATAATCATCATCGTCATTGTCTTGGTCATGAAGGTATTTGTTCATATCTCTGGCTAAACTAAACCAACTAAAACCAATAAATCTGATGCCCAGGGCCTATCCCAAAGCTTCTGAATCAGAATCCTTGCTTATCTGTATTTTTAATTGCTTAACAAGTTTGTGATACTCTCCAGGGTTTAAGTACCTTTGCTATGGGAAGCTATTTAAAGTTTATAAGTAGGGGCTGGGCAATCAAATTTGTGTTTTGGAAATATCACAATCACTCTGACAGAGTGGAGAATTGATTTGAGAGGGAGACTGGCCATAAAGACAAGCCAAGAGAGATAGTTTTGTAGATGAGAGATTTAGTGAGTATGACTTAAGACCCAATGGCTATGGAGATGGACAGGTGGAGGGAGGGGATGGATTCAGAAGATTCCCATAAAAAAGCAACACCAATCATGTTCTAGAAGTGATAATAAAGTTTTTAGAGAAAAGATCATAGGAAGCATTATTTTATTATTGATAGAGCATTGAGCTTGGAAAGTAAGCATAAATTAATCAAGGAATCAGTGAAAACTACATTTACCATCTCTGATTTTTATTTTTATAAGTTATACAATTATGCAAATGTGAGTATAAAATATGTTTATAAATTATATTAAATTGTCTCTATTAAGAGTTTCTGCAGTAAACACAGAAACAAAAAATGTCACAGGTTACCAATTGAGAGGGGAAAAGTGGTTGTATTCTGTATCACGGTAAGTATTCAGTTGAAGAAAAGAAGAATTTATGAGAGTGATCCACTGCCCACTGGGCCATGAAGGCAGGTGAAAAGAAGTATTTAAGTAAGAATGTAAAATAAAATATTTGCACTTCAAAAAAAATTCCAAGTTGGAATTGGAAGGTCTTGGTGACTGATAAAATATGAAAGTGAGAAAGACTGGAGTCAAGGGTCCTTTCCAAGTCTCTGACTGTGACCTCTATATAAGCAGCAATATGTTGATTAGCCCCTGACATTGTTCCCCACCAGAGGTCCCCCCGCTACTTTTTTACATTTTGACCACACCTCACAGCACGCAGGATCTGAGTTCCCCCTCTTGGGATCAAACCTGCACCCCCTGCAGTGGAAGTGAGAAGTCTTAACCACTGGACTGCCAGGGAAGTCCCTGAGCCACTTTTTCTATCCTTTACATTACCTGGCAAGTGCCAGGCCCAGAGAAAGTGTTTACTGAAAACTGAATCAAATATGGCTGAAGAGAGTCAAGGTCCCTAAGACCTTTGCTCCAAACAAGCTTTCTCTTTATTCTTCTGTGCAATGGCTCTATTCCAATGTTAGGAAAATCTTTTCTGCATGTCTTAGTCACAGGTGCCAATTCTCAAATTAATATATATTGGAATTTAGTCCCTGCAGTAGCTGTGGAAAGCCTCTTTAAAGGTTTGTTTATATTGAATAGAATGTGATAGACTTTCAAAATGTTTTATTTAGCTAGTTTCTTCTTCTTTTTCAAGTGTACATGAAGACTTTGGGAAGGCCCTGGAGGAAATGTGTATTGGATGCCAGTCCTAGATCAGGCTGTGAATTTTGTTTTTCTCATTGTAGAATTGCATTTAGGGAAAGGATGGGGGAAAATGAGCTTCTCTGCTTGTCTTGGACTGCCTCATTCAAGATCCGGTAGTTGGTTTGTCTTTTTGTAATGTGTCTCCTGACCTAATGAGAAAAGGTTATGAAGTTTAGAAAGAAACTAGGACATTTCTAGTACTGGTTTAGTACTTTCTCTGTCCTGGGACAAATGTAGGCAAAGACATCAAAGATATAATACTTCTCCCTTTTTGTCCCATCTCCCTTTTTCTATCCTTAAGTCTTAGTACCAGCAATTGAGTTGTAGAAAATTTTTTAAAATTTCTCCAGATCCTTTGTTGTTGTTATTGAGTCACTCAGTTGTATCTGACTCTTTGCAATTCCATGGACTGTAGCCTGCCAGGGTCCTCTGTCCATAGGATTCTCCAGGCAAGAATACTGGAGTGGGTTGTCATTTCCTCCTCCAGGGGATCTTCCCGACCCAGGGATTGAATCCGTGTCTCTTGCATCTCCTGTATTGGCAGGCAGATTCTTTACCACTGAGCCACCTGGGAAGCCTGCTCTTTTACATTGCTTTTAACTTGTGTGGTTCAATGGCCCTTAGAAATTTCCACACCTTTCTTAATATTTAATGTTTGTTTACAAAGAAGGAAGGAAGAAAAAGAAAGAAAGGAAGGAAGGAAACATTGAAGGAAGGAAGACAGATAGGCTAGCCCAGAGGTTCTGAACCCTGGTTTCATAGTAGCAGGACCTGGGGAGATTTAAAAAATCTTGACATTCAGGCTGCATCTCAACCAGTTAAGTAGCATAGCTGAGGGTGTGACCCAGACAATAGTATTTGTTAAATCTTCCCAGGTGATTCCAGGCTACAGTTGATATTGAGGAGTTAAGTCGAATAAATCCCAAGTGAACATACTTTTCAACCCCAGATCAGAACATCAGTGATTGATCAGAACATCATTTCTTGAGTGCCTATTTTGACAGACACTCCAATGTATTTTGTCCTTTTTGCCTCAGGTCAAGCCTATTGGGTGGGTGGGAGTATGATTCCTTTTCAGTTATGAGGAACAAAGGAGAAAGGTAGCTTGTTCTACATCACCCAGCTAAACGTCTGCGTGACTCTAAAGTCCAGATTCTTTAGCTCAGTCAGCTCTCAGAACAGTGTGAGGGCTGATGAATTTTTGTGTTTTGGGTAGGACACATTTTGGTATTTTAAGTAGAGCATCAAAAAGTTGAGAATTCATAGACATTTTCATAATTTATGGGACTAATATGCAGCAAATGGAAATCAGGAGTGTTTTAGATTCAGAGACATATGTTATCTCATGAACCTTTGAAGTTGTTGGATTCAGAAAAGGGAGACAAAAGTAGGAAAAGGTATTATCATCCCCATTTTTCAGCTTAGAAAACTGAGGGTTGGCAAGACTCGCACTTGCCTAAGATCAACAAATAACCAACAGAGGACATTTGTGTCCCTCTAGAGCCCATAATCTTATCACTATACCATGTGTGTGTTCAGTTGCTCAGTCATGTCCGACTCTTTGCAACCCCATGGACTGCAGCATGCCAGGCTTCCCTGTCCTTCGCTATCTCCTGGAGTTTGCTCAGATTCATGTCCATTAAGTTGGTGATGCCATCCAACCATCTCATCCTCTGTTGCGCCCTCTCCTCCTGCCTTCAATCTTTCCCAGCATCAGGGTCTTTTCCAATGAGTCGACTCTTCTCATCAGGTGGCCAAAGTGTTGGAGCTTCAGCATCAGTCCTTCCAATGAATATTCAGGACTGATTTCCTTTAGGATTGACTGGTTTGATACCCTATTAACTGACAAGGAGCTGTAAAGAGTGGGAGGGAAGTGGCATGATGGTATATAGGATGGAAAGTTATTCTAAATTTAGAAATTGGCATAGAAAAATGTAACAAATCCTGCCTAAAGCTTTCTGTGATCTTGCTGTTAAGATATTTTCCTAGATGGTTGACTTGTCTTATGGTGCCCCACTTAGACTATGGGATTTGATCTTATTAGATCAAAATCTTATTAGAATTTTCTTCAATTAAGTCATTGAACATTAAGGTCATTTGAAAATTTATTTTTATAGTATGAACATCAATGGAATTCTATGTTAAAGAAAAATTTGTCCATAATCATGTCACTCTAAAATAGGAAAGTATCTTCTTTCATTTATGCTGTGCTCTAGTCTACGCGTTTAAAGCTTATGTAATGTTCTCATAGGTGTGATAACCTGGAAGTTGTTTAAGACCTGGCTTTTTTCACCTAATACCATATCATAAAGATTGCCCCAGGACTTCCCTGGTGGCACAGTGGATAAGAATCCACCTTCCAGTGCAGGGGACACGAATTTGATCCCTGACTGAGGACGATTCCACATGCCTCTGATGAACTAAGCCCCCGTGCCACAACTCCTGAGCCAGTGCTCTAAAGCCTGTGAGCCACAACTCCTGAGCCCACAAGCCCTCGAGCCTGTGCTCCACAATAAGAGAAGCCACTGCAGTGAGAAACCCGCACATCGCAATGAAGATTAGTGACAGCCTAAGCAAAGCAACGAAGACCTAATGTAGCCAAAAGTAAAATAAATAAATGTTATTAAAAAAGATAGGCCCATGCTGCTTTATATATCTTTATATTTGTCATTTTTAAATAAAAAAATTAAACTAATCAACTAATTTGGCTGCGCTGGTCTTAGTTGTGGCACATGGAATCTTTTTTTTTTTTTTTTTAAATTGCTGTATACAAACTCTTAGTTGCAGCACGTGGGATCTAGTTCCCTGACCAGGGATCAAACCGTGGCCCCCTGCATGGGGCGCTCAGAGTCCCAGCCACTGGACCACCAGGGAAGTCTCTATTTGACATTTCTGCTGCCTCTCTTATTTCATCTTAGTCCATCATTTGGGGGCATTTGGTTTGTTTGTAGTTTTGCAATATTATAAATCAGTATTATGAACATTTTTTGCATGACATTCTTTTCTCTATAGGATCATTTTTTTAGGATAAATCCCCAGAGATGGGATGTTTCTCAAGCTTAATAATATAAAACTTTCATTTAGAAAACTAATATATGCTCTGATTATATAAGTAAATAGATTACTCCTGCTTTTAAAAAAATTATTTATTTGGCTGCGCCAGGTCTTGGTTGTGGTACACAGGATCTTTAGTTGCCACACGTGAACTCTTGCGGCATGTGTAATCTAGTTCCCTGACTAGAGATCGAACCCGGGCCCCCTACAGTGGGAAGCGGAGTCTTAGCCACTGGACCACGAAGGAAGTCCCAAGATTATTCCTGATTTTGCTATGCATAATGATAATGGTTATTTACATTTTCCAAGTTGAAGCAAGTTATACAAAGTTTATTGTGTTAGAAAAGTAGCCTTGGACCTTTTTGTATCCATTTTGAAATAGAGAACTTAAGCTACTTGTTTTTTGCTTTGGTTAGAGACCTGCAGTGTTCAATCAAATGGATTCTCACACCCCTTTGCAGGTGACTGCCTCCAGCCCTGCTGCTGATCCTCTTTGCTCAGCAAGAGAGCCTGGTGATTTTTATTGGATAAAGTACAGGTCTTGAGATGCAGAGAATCAGTACTCCATCTCCAAACTGACATGCTTTGCATTTTTGAGAAAGCTATTTTGATTTTCTATAATGTCTGGTTAACAAAGATCTTTCTCATTTTGTTTCAGGAACTGTTGGATTTTTTTCCTGTTTTATTTTTATTTCTAAAATCTACAGCGTGGTGAAAGTGGATTAAAGAATCCCGCCAAAGGTTTCAAGGCACATCACCCTTGCCTTTGAATATGTATCTGTATCTTATATGAACATCTACAGAGATACATATGCTTCCAGTTGCATGCTTTTAAATATATATCAATTAAAAAATCTCACTGTCTGGCCTCAGTTTGTGTAATACAAAATGCGACTGTATGGGAGAAAAATCAAGGTGGCAAGTAGGTTTATTCTAAGTACTATTTTCCTGAAATGATACCATAAAAGGGTATTTAATTTAAAACAATCAGAGCAAGGGAGGTACTTTTTCTTAATTTAAGTACATTGGCTTTTCAGTTGAGAAGGTTTTTTCCCCTTCTTTTTCTTCCTCATCTGTTCAGAACATCAGAACTATTGTCAAATAAATGTTAGGTAAAATGTGACATTTTCCAACTTAAGTTGATTGTACAAACAATATTACACCTTTGTATCTGGGTGATCACTTAAAAATATCCATTGGTTTAGCATACAGAGTTTATGAAATACCAGATACTATTGTCTTATTACTCAATTAAATCTGTACATTCGTGGTTATTTAGTTGCCTGTTGTTTTTGCTTGCTGCCCTTGGAGAATGTGCTGAGAGTGTGTAAGCTTGACTTAGTTGTGTGTAGATAACAAATCTTTGAAGTCAGTTCTCTTGGATTTATTTGCTCCTATTAGACAATAGTCAGGTGTCACAACTCCCTAAATATTGGGAATTTGTATTGCAAATATTCTTTGAGCTTGCAGTTTCAGGGGAGATGGCATGAAATTCATACATTGTTTTGTGATAAATATTATTGATAAATATTTGTCTTATTGAGATAAACATTTAAAAACCATCTATACATACCCTTCAATTCATGAATGTTCTCAAAGTCGCCCTCAAGCTGAGGAATACATGTTGATGTGTGCAGGGATCAAAGAGGTGGTGTGGCTCTTGAAGGAGAGTCTGGAATGAAGAGGGACAAGGTCAGAGAATTGCATTCTGAAAGAGAGTAGGAGAGGGAGGAAGAGCTGACTAGTTGCATTGGGGAAGAAGAAACTCATTTGGTCGCCTGTAGTAGGCCTTCTTCTATATTGGAAGGAGCAGGGTTGTGACTGGGGCCTGGAGCAGACTGAGGGGAGGAGTGCCTACAGACGGTCAAAGTTGTCTCTTGACAGTGGGATTTTCAGATCCTCTTAGCCCTCTTGCATTCAGTCTCATAATCGAAAGCTGACCCCTAAACCCTGCCTGAGAGGAAGAGCTGTTATGAGGAGATGCCTTGGAACCAGGCCCCTTCTCCTGTAAATACTCTGCACTAAGCATTGTTCCAGCTTCAGGGGACTCAGCTCCTACCAGGTTTGCTGCCTGATAGTTTTATCTGAGCTCACTTGCTTGCACTGGTAGCTTGTTAGAAGGTATTAATAAAAGTATTTCTATAGCAGGAGAAGGTCACTGCCTGGTGGGCATTCACAGATCAAGGTTAAAGGTGACTGACTGTGTGAATAAGGCAGCCATCTTTTAACATCTTGAAATACAGCGTGTAGGTAAGTATTCAATTTAATTTTGGAGTGAAAATGGAGAAGGGAGGGCACTTTCTTTTGATTGAAATGGGCATGGATAGCTCCCTGAACCTCTGTAGGGCTGCTTCAGAGGTACAAGGAGCAGCTCCTTATACCACCACTGATAAGATTTGGAGAAGAAGGGCTACCAGTAGGTCAAGCACCTGGACTTGAGAGGAACTAGTAGACTCTTTAAGTTTTAGACATATTTGTTTGTCTCATCTGTGCCCCGTGTTTTCATGTCATGGTTGGTGTTAGAGGCAGACCCATTTTCTTAAACTGGGGCTTGAGGGAACACGGTCCTGCCTCTTGTTACATAAACCCTGGTGAGTTAGAGCTAGATTGTGTGTGTGGGGGGGGTGGTGGTGGTGGTGAGAATGGTCTGTGTGTGGCTTAATTGTGCCAAGGGAGGTGTCCTGCTCATGAGTAGCAGGACAGCAGGGCCAGGAGCCCAGTGGGGGTGATCCAGGTGCTGGGCAGTACTGTTTCTTAAAGCCTATTCACCCCTACCCTGCAACTTCATGGCCTTTGGAATAAGGCTGGCATTCGGGAGCCCCACAAGCCATCTGGCCCCATTTTTCCACTCTGACCACCCACCCTCAGTTTGCCATTTTTAAAAAATTTTATATGAGATTATAGTTTTTTAAAAATATTTATTTTATTCGGCTGAACTGGGTCTTGGGGCTTCCCAGGTGGCTTAGTGGTAAAGAGTCAGCCTGCCAATGCAGGAGACGTGGGTTCAGTTCCTGGGTCGGGAAGATCACCTGTTGGAGGAAATAGCAACTCCAGTATTCTTGGCTCGGAAATTCCATGAACAGAGGAGCCTGGTGGGCTACAGTCCATGGGGTCACAAAAGAGCTGGACATGACTGAGCGACTAAACAACAAACAGCCAGGTCTTAGTTGCAGCATATGAAATCTAGTTCCCTGATGAGAGATCGAAGTCGGGCCCCCTGCATTTGGGAGGGTAGAGTCGTAACCACTGGACCACCGAGGAAGTCCCTATATGAGAGAATAGTTGATTTACAATGTTGTGTTAGTTTCAGGTGTACCAGAAAGTGAATCAGGTATGCGTACACATATATCCACTCTTTTAGATTCTTTTCCCATATATGTTAGAACAGAGCATTGAGTAGAGTTTTCTGTGCTATACAGCAGGTCCTTGTTGGTTATGTATTTTATATGTAGTAGTGTGTATTTGTTAATCGCAAACTCCTAATTAATCCCTCCTCCCACCTTTCCCGTTTGGTGACCATAAGTTTATTTTTGAAATCTGACCACTCTCACTTTGGGAGGGCTAAGCAGATTCCCCTCTTCCAGCAAGCCCCTGAAGACCACTCCCCCTCCCACTGCATATTCCTTATATTGGAAAAACAATGCAAAAATATTGGAGCCCACATATTTCATTCTACCATGTACTCTGATTAGTTTCTCCCCTGTCTCCTCTGTTCAACCAAAAGAGAAGGGATGGAGAACTGGTTATGTGTCTCCCTCCTTTATGTTTTTCCCATGGAGCTCGGAACAATAACCAGATACACATTAAAATTAGACTTTATTTAGCATATTTAAGAAGAATATACCAAGGACAGATTAACAGCACCTATTTAAGAAACACAAACATTATTTAATAATATTTAGTTAAACCACAAACATCAATCTCTCTGCATTCCCCAAGCAGGAGTCCATTATTCCTGTCCAGCAAGAACATGCGCTGTAACCATTTTAGAAAGGATCCAATTGAAGTCAACCAATATATGAAACCTTGTCCTTGGGCAGAGTCTCTGAGACTCCTGATCTGTGTAACAGTATTGATGTATGAATTTGATTGGGGTGTGAAGGGGTTTCTCTTCTTGCTGGGGGGAGGAGGATTAAGTCCACCCATTTTGTGCACCTGAAGGTAAGCTGTGCCAGTGGGAACTTGGCCCCAGGATTGTAGTTTGGCAATCCTTTGAAAAGGCACTTTTAAATTGCAAATACTTTTTGAAAAGGAAAAGGAAAAATTCAAATTCAAAATACTAAAGAAAACTGTTTATTGACTGAATGCATTTTCCTCCTGCTTTCAGTCTCAAAAACAGCACATAAAATTTGGTATTAAAAGGCAGTTTTAGAAATTATTCAATATATATATATAGCTTTTAGTTTTACTATTTTTATTCTTAAAATATAATGAACTCATCTCATAGTTCTCTTTTCTTGTCTGATGCAAATGCTGCTGCTATATGATTGTAATTCTCAAACATCTTAGCTGCGACTCCCGGAGGAGTCCCACTACTTCTTTATCTATTTACCCATCTAAGCTCTTCTCAGGCAATCAATCAAAGAAAAAAAAAACAGAGCAGCCTTTTTCTGGTTTGTGGTACTGCTCTGGGAGGGGAGAGATGGTCACAATATAGATCTGCTCAATGCAAACTGTCAGTTCACAGTCAGGTACTGGTTGGATCTTGAGAGTACATCATTCTTTCCATCCTGCTAACAGGATTCCAATAGCCTGTCCTGGGGTCTTTGCTTTGTAAGGATGAAAGGATTGTCTTTTTCATTTTGCGTTCTATACAATGAATGGAAAACAGGCGTGCCAGTGCCAAGCGTGTCGTTGAACTGCCAGCGAGAACTTCAGCCAAGATGATTAAGTCGCCATAATGACCAACTGTACCAGAATCAGTCCTCACCTGTCGTATACTGTACCAGGGATTTAAGAAATGAAAGGCACCACTTCCTGCCACTCCACCTTGGAGCCTCTTCTACATCCTGTAGTATACACTTTAAAAAGAAAACTTTAAACACAAATATACTATGTTCTACTTTGGAAACTGACCAAGGTGTGGATCACAAATAGAATTGTGCATGCATTTGATTCACTAACTTTACATGGACGCACTACCCATTTTTGAGGGTGACACAATCTATAGACACGTACAGTCTAATATCTAGCACCTTATCTCCAATAACACATATTTTATATACAGTAATAGCTTACATTTAGAAGAATTACTACAGAACGGAATACACCACTGAAACGGACAAAAATACCAAAAGTTTTAACATCAAAGTTGTAGCACAGATGAAGGGGTGGGGAATCCACTCAACTTTGAAGCACCAAACTGAAACCAATCTTGTTTTTGCGTGTATTTTAGAACAAGAGAGATCCAGGAAGGAATTCTCGGCCATAGCAAACCTCTTGTGAGTGTACAAGTTACTGTGTTTTCCCCTTGGTGTGTAGACATTGAGACAGGTGAGCTTTGAGAGGCAGTGATGAAAATACTTGACAACTATTGGCAACCTTCACTGACCTTGAGGATTCTTACTCTACTTTTTAACAAAGAGCAATGAACTTTAGTTGTGAATTTTAGCTTCCTTCAGTCAGCAGTGCTGCTTTTAGCAGAAGACTGCTGTAAGCAAGTTGGGCCTTTGCCTTAGAGGAAGAGATTGTAAGTAACTGCAAAAAATTTATGACAAGGGTCTCTCTCCTTTTTTGACTTCTAAGCTATGATCTGTTGTTTGTGGCTCACTGCTTTTGTCTCCTCATGCCTCAACTTGGAAGGGCTTTGAGAGGGGCCAGGAGCACCTGTCTGGCCCATAGAGAAGGAGAGACAGAGATAAGGACCGAGAGGGTTAAAAGCCATGACTGACCAGATTTTCTCTCCTTATCTTGGTGACTGGCTCACAGCCACCTGTTCCTTTAATCGTTTGTCTGCTCTAGAGGGAAAAGACATTTTGCTTAGAGAAGCCTCTCCTGATAGCACAAGGGTTTGTCTTAAAGAAGAATACAATAAAAAAGATATTATGAGAGGAAAACACTTCTTTTGATTTTTTTTTCCCCTCAAAATCTGGGAGAGGGCAGTTATGAGAAAAAAAAAATACAGT
This sequence comes from Bubalus bubalis, assembly GCF_019923935.1. Lineage (NCBI taxonomy): Eukaryota > Metazoa > Chordata > Mammalia > Artiodactyla > Bovidae > Bubalus > Bubalus bubalis. The sequence goes on along the minus strand of NC_059181.1, from coordinate 121,891,364 downwards.
CCACAAGTTGACATTGGTACTCTCTTTGTTTGATCTTAACGACCTCTGAGGGTTTTATTTTGGAGCATTCAAATGACCAGATGATGCATAATATTTCTCTTCCAAATGGTATATTTCAGATAGTTTTAAGAGCATTTTGGCAAAGTCTAAAAAGAAAGTGTAGTTTAATCTTACATGTTACTCTTTAGGTAGTATGAAAAAATCTTTTGAAGTAACTTTACCTAGCTTAATTGGCTCATTATGTAGAAAATAAGGCAGTATCAGGCACCTTACAATTTTATAGGTAATTTTTCTAGTGTTTTTCTTTTTTTGCTGAAATAATTGGAC